>NC_091187.1:19520458-19592958 GCF_040958095.1 Procambarus clarkii
AAGAGCAACAGTTTAGAAGACGGGATCCAAGAGCAACAGTTTAGAAGACGGGATCCAAGATCCAAGAGAAAATGACCTGGGAACTGTCATTACTCACAACATTTCTCATGATCACTCTTCAGTATATCAACTGTGTTAATTACTTTTTCCAACATGAAAAAATGCTGTCTGATATCTGAGCAAGAAGTTTAGTAACCTGATTTCTACATCTATGTGATCATTCCTGCACTGTGCAGCACCCCTGAGGTAGGGGAAGGGAATTGTCAGGGGAAAACGCCATGCCATAACGAATATATAGCATTGCGAAGGGGCCAGGGTAAGGATTTGGGATGGGACGGTGGGAAGGAATGGTACCCAACAACTTGTGGACGGTCGGAGATTGAACCGTAGACCGTCGCTCTTCCGTCCAAACAGTGAGGAGTCTACATCAAGTCTGGTATTCGACCAGACTCTTCTCAGAGCTGAGAGACATGATTTACGAGAAAGACTCAAGAGACTAAAACTAAAGTAATTGTTTATGAAGGAAGAAAGGAGACTTGTTCATAACATACAAAATACTCAACAAAAGACAACTGAAAGGAGAGGTAAGACTATCACATGATTGGGACGACAAAAAAAATCGTTGAAAATTAAGTACCAGAATGAGCCATAAGAACAGTATTAACACATTTGTTAATGAACAAATTGGTGAACAAGAAAGTGAAGCAGTGGCCCTCCTCAAATACATACTAAGAAATTTGTCTGTACTGTGTAATCAAAATCTACATTTTCTCAAAGATAAATTATATCTGGTTGATACCTGGTTGATGGGGTTCTGGGAGTTCTTCTACTCCCCAAGCCCGGCCTGAGGCCGGGCTTGACTTGTGAGAGTTTGGTCCACCAGGCTGTTGCTTGGAGCGGCCCGCAGGTCTACATACCCATCACAGCCCGGCTGATCCGGAACTTCTCTTAGAATATATACTTCTCTATATAATTAAGTTTCTGTGTAGTTAGGCCTAGCGAAGGCTGGATTATGTATTTTGGTATTCTGTGTATGTTTTGTCAGTGTGTGTATTAGGAAGGTATAGAGGTACAGTTGACACACAACATGTAATGGAAGCACTGCTACAGTAAGCCTTGCACTTGATAAGCTGCCAGTTATTTCTCTATGTTTTCTTGATGTTTTTACGGTATAAAGAAGCTGTTGTATTACCAGGCATTTGGTCAATGTTTGTGAGCGCTGCCTGTAACACTTGAGCCATCACTGCCACTTGACTCTTAACTGTCGCGTTAAGACTGTGCTTCAACACTCCCTCACTCCCCTTCACTGTACGAGGCACACCTTCACATGCACGCCCTCCTAGCCCGTATATACAAGCCAAATACAAACATCCTTCTTAACCTACACATGGCTCAAGTATACCTGGAAAATACCTGGAGAGGGTTTCGGTAGTTCTACTCCACGAGCCCGGCCTGGGGCTAGGCTCGACCTCAAAGGTTAGGTTAGGTTAGGTTAGCACACTTGGAGTAAGTACTGAGCTGCCTTAAACGAGCCCAAAGAGAAATTCTATGACTCACTAATAACCACATTCAGTGAAGTAATCAACACAGGACTAGTCCCTTGTGCGTGGAGGGTGACCAACGTGGCCCCAACACTGAAGACAACGGACAGATCTATTGCTGTGAAATATCATCCGGTTAACTTGACGTCAATCATAGGAAAGTTTCTTGAAAACAGCGAATTTGATAAGAAAGCTCCGCAACTCGTGAAGCGTTCTGAAGAACTCTCAACATGTTTCTTATACAAGGGTATACGAGACAGTCAACATTATCATCAGCTGTAGACCACCTACACCCCCAGCAAGCACCACACACACCACCTACACCCCCAACAAGCACCACACACACCACCTACACCCGCAGCAAGCACTACACACACCACCTACACCTCCAGCAAGCACTAAACACACCACCTACACCCCCAGCAAGCACCACACACACCACCTACACCCCCAGCAAGCACTACACACACCACCTACACCCCCAGCAAGCACTACACACACCACCTACACCCCCAGCAAGCACTACACACACCACCTACACCCCCAGCAAGCACTACACACACCACCTACACCCCCAGCAAGCACTACACACACCACCTACACCCCCAGCAAGCACTACACACACCACCTACACCCCCAGCAAGCACCACACACACTACCTACACACCTACACCCCCAGCAAGCAGTACACACACCACCTACACCCCCAGCAAGTACTACACACACCACCTACACCCCCAGCAAGCAGTATACACACCATCTACACCCCCAGCAAGTACTACACACACCACCTACACCCCCAGCAAGCACAACATACACACCACCTACACCCCCAGGAAGCACCACACACACCACCTACACCCCCAGCAAGCACTACACACACCACCTACACCCAAACAAGCACCACACACACCACCTACACCCCCAGCAAGCACCACACACACACCACCTACACCCCCAGCAAGCACTACACACACCACCTACACCCAAACAAGCACCACACACACCACCTACACCCCCAGCAAGCACCACACACACACCACCAACACCCCCAACAAGCACCACACACACCACCTACACCCCAGCAAGCACCACACACACCACCTACACCCCCAGCAAGCACCACACACACCACCTACACCCCCAGCAAGCACCACACACACCACCTACACCCCCAGCAAGCACTACACACACCACCTACACCCCCAACAAGCACTACACACACCACCTACACCCCCAGCAAGCACCACACACACCACCTACACCCCCAGCAAGCACCACACACACCACCTACACCCCCAGCAAGCACCACACACACCACCTACACCCCCAGCAAGCACCACACACACTACCTACACACCTACACCCCCAGCAAGCAGTACACACACCACCTACACCCCCAGCAAGTACTACACACACCACCTACACCCCCAGCAAGCAGTATACACACCATCTACACCCCCAGCAAGTACTACACACACCACCTACACCCCCAGCAAGCACAACATACACACCACCTACACCCCCAGGAAGCACCACACACACCACCTACACCCCTAGCAAGCACTACACACACCACCTACACCCAAACAAGCACCACACACACCACCTACACCCCCCAGCAAGCACCACACACACACCACCTACACCCCCAGCAAGCACTACACACACCACCTACACCCCCAGCAAGCACTACACACACCACCTACACCCCCAGCAAGCACTACACACACCACCTACACCCCTAGCAAGCACCACACACACCACCTACACCCCCAGCAAGCACTACACACACCACCTACACCCCCAGCAAGCACTACACAGTCCAGCAAGGCTTAACTGACTCGCTCTAGTGTTGGCGAAAGTTCATTTGCATACAGCCATTATTATATTATTTGCCCGGATTTGCTTTGCATGGTCCTCCTGTTTTGGTTTCCTCAATTCCAGTCAGGGATGTTTTTGTGTCCGTGTTGTTGTTCTGCCTCACTCTCCACCTAACACCGCGCCTCACTTTAATGTTCGTGTCAGTTAGGTCAACACCATCCTGTCCTTCCCTCTCCCATCCTAAATCCTTATCCTGATCCCATCCCAGTGCTATATAGTCGTAATGACTTGGTGCTTGGCCCTGACAATTCCCTTCCCTGTCCCTCCTACAAACAACGTCGCTTTTCGCTCGTATGCGTTACATAAGGCCAAAAATTGTCGTACTAGAAAATGAAAGCGGCTGGCGAAAGTGGCGTACTGTCCCGTTTTCTGTTTTGGGTCCTCTGGTAGGTTAGGAGAGACCACTTTAAAGTCACAGTTTCCTTGATGATGACCTTAGGAGGACGGGTTGGACACTGTCAGTTAGTCCTTGTATTGCTGTGTATTGGTCTTGCTTACCCCAGGTCTCAGGCTCCTACTTTTATTGGAGGAGCCCGAGGAGACTCTCTTTATTTATTGGTGGAGACTCCGCATTTATTGTGACAAATTTTTATGTATTTTTTGTCATTTTGTAATTGTTTATGTCTCCAGAGAAACAAAATGGTTATTATTCCCCTTAATTTTTGCTTTTGTGACCAGCACAGAGACAAGGGCAGTGATATTTTGAAATTTATTTATTCTAGATAAATACAGTGCTGCATAAACTCCCAGACGGGTCTCCCAGGTGGGTCTCCCAGGTGGGTCTCCCAGGCGGGTCTCCCAGGCGGGTCTCCCAGGTGGGTCTCACAGGCGGGTCTCCCAGGTGGGTCTCCCAGGTGGGTCTCCCAGGTGGGTCTCCCAGGTGGGTCTCCCAGGCGGGTCTCCCAGGCGGGTCTCCCAGGTGGGTCTCCCAGGTGGGTCTCCCAGGCGGGTCTCCCAGGTGGGTCTCCCAGGCGGGTCTCCCAGGCGGGTCTCCCAGGTGGGTCTCCCAGGTGGGTCTCCCAGGCGGGTCTCCCAGGTGCGTCTCACAGGCGGGTCTCCCAGGTGGGTCTCCCAGGTGGGTCTCCCAGGTGGGTCTCCCAGGCGGGTCTCCCAGGTGCGTCTCACAGGTGGGTCTCCCAGGTGGGTCTCCCAGGCGGGTCTCCCAGGTGCGTCTCACAGGCGGATCTCCCAGGTGGGTCTCCCAGGTGGGTCTCCCAGGTGGGTCTCCCAGGCGGGTCTCCCAGGTGCGTCTCCCAGGTGGGTCTCCCAGGTGGGTCTCCCAGGCGGGTCTCCCAGGTGCGTCTCACAGGCGGGTCTCCCAGGTGGGTCTCCCAGGTGGGTCTCCCAGGTGGGTCTCACAGGCGGGTCTCCCAGGCGGGTCTCCCAGGCGGGTCTCCCAGGTGGGTCTCCCAGGTGGGTCTCCCAGGCGGGTCTCCCAGGTGGGTCTCCCAGGTGGGTCTCCCAGGCGGGTCTCCCAGGTGGGTCTCCCAGGTGGGTCTCCCAGGTGGGTCTCCCAGGTGGGTCTCCCAGGTGGGTCTCCCAGGTGGGTCTCCCAGGCGGGTCTCCCAGGCGGGTCTCCCAGGCGGGTCTCCCAGGTGGGTCTCCCAGGCGGGTTTCCCAGGTGGGTCTCCCAGGTGGGTCTCCCAGGTGGGTCTCACAGGCGGGTCTCCCAGGCTGGTCTCCCAGGCGGGTCTCCAAGGCGGTTATAAAATGTGTGACAGCTGTCTTAACCTTTGGAACAGTGCGGGACACAAGGCCCACTACCACAGGTGGGACTGGCCACAGTGGACCCCAGGAAGCTGCAGACGCCGCCACTGTACAGCACATTGGTCTCATGAAACAATGTGTCACAGCACTAGATAAGGTGTCGGGCAGCCTTCCAGAACCTTCAAGACGTCTTCCCTAAGACGTCTAAGGTCAAAGCTGGTGTCTTCGTCGGCCCACAGAGTAAGAACATCCTGGAGTGCAAGGAATTCCCCAACAAGCTCACTAGGAGGGATAAAGGTACTTGAAATAGCTTTGCAGGTGTGGGATGGTGCTACATAGCCTTCCCGGCTTGGTGCCTTCATTTTATAATTGCTTACTTTGCTGCCTTAGTTCTGGGCTTACTGGGTGTGACGATGTCGACGCCATCTGTTGAGCGCACCGGACCCTATTTTCTGCTCCCCGGTGGAAGGCTGTGATCTTATCTGGCCCCTGTGTAGTTTATGTCTTACTAATCACATTGTAGTCCGCAGAAGTGATGTGGGTGGCATCTTGGTCGACAAGAATCAGTTCAGCAGGACAGTTCTGAACTCAAGACGTGTTCCAGTGGGAACAAGTGGCCGAGTCGGCGCAGGCAGTGATTTGTCTGTGATACTTAGCGAGGTACTGGTGATTGGTCCGACGTATCCTGGGATGGCCAAGTTGAGTTACGAGATAAAAGTACTGTCCGTCTGTTAAGGCTTGTAATAAGTTAAGCCAGCGGGGGAATCCTGCCAGGGTGTTGGTGGAGAGTAGAAGTGGTGTTGGGGCACCGTGACGATACTGTATAGGACCGACCCGTGACTTACTGAGAGTGATAAACACCTCGGGGGTGAGGACCAGGGAAGACAGACTCAGGTAGGCAACCTTGAGTAGTGTACGATAGAAGTGGACTCGTCGGGAAAGACGAATGCAGAAGTTTTGTAGTGTCTTGTGCTAAAGCGACGCCTGTAGCGTTATGTCATGTACACATGTGTATATATAGTACACTATGTAGGAAGTAAGTCCAGGGATCCCAATGGTTGTACTATTCACATAACTTGTGTTGTCCCGTCTTGAGTACTGCTCAGTACTCACTTCCCCCTTCACAGCAGGAGAGATTGCTGAAATAGAGGGAATACAGAGAATATATTTATTTGTGACCCCCTAGTCACAAACCCCCTGGTGTTGTGACTAGGTGGTCACAACACCAGGGGGTCACAACACTAGGTGGTCACAACACTAGGTGGTCACAACACCAGGGGGTCACAACACCAGGGGGTCACAACACCAGGGGGCACAACACTAGGTGGTCACAACACCAGGGGGTCACAACACCAGGGGGTCACAACACTAGGGGGTCACAACACTAGGTGGTCACAACACTAGGTGGTCACAACACCAGGGGGCACAACACCAGGTGGTCACAACACCATGGGGTCACAACACCGGGGGTCACAACACCAGGGGTCACAACACCAGGGGTCACAACACCAGGGGGTCACAACACCAGGGGTCACAACACCAGGGGGGTCACAACACCAGGTGGTCACAACACCATGGGGTCACAACACCGGGGGTCACAACACCAGGGGTCACAACACTAGGGGTCACAACACCAGGGGGTCACAACACCAGGGGTCACAACACCAGGGGTCACAACACCAGGGGTCACAACACCAGGGGTCACAACACCAGGGGGGTCACAACACCAGGGGGGTCACAACACCAGGGGTCACAACACCAGGGGGGTCACAACACCAGGGGGTCACAACACCAGGGGGGTCACAACACCAGGGGGTCACAACACCAGGGGTCACAACACCAGGGGGTCACAACACCAGGGGGGTCACAACACCAGGGGGTCACAACACCAGGGGGGTCACAACACCATGGGGGTCACAACACCAGGTGGTCACAACATTACAACAACAACACACCCACAACAACAATACCAATCCGCATTCATTTCCTCACGCTGAGCGATTAACTTTCCAAAAACATATATATTTTCCCTGCACAAAACCAATTACTTTTTGACAATGTTTTTTTCCCCATTTCGCACAAAAGGCCTTTCCTTAAAATATATTTATCGCTTTTTATATATTATTTTATAATTACTTTACAACAGTTTTTTATTTTTTTCCCAAAAATGCAATGACCAATTGTTGTATTTTTCTGGTGGACAAAAGTCCACATACGACACAGTCCACACATGTCTCGTGTGCTATATGTAACTGGGGAGCCTTTCTGCATGTTTGTGTGTGTGTTTACTCTTTGTATTTAGTGTTTGTGTCTGCAGAAATGAGCTATTAGCTCTTGGACCCCGCCTTTCTAACCGATCAATTTTTCTATATTATGTCTACTACATATATTTCACTTTAACACACACACATACACACACAAACACATACACACACAAACACACACACACACACACACACACACACACACACACACACACACACACACACACACACACACACACAGGGAAGGTACTCTATTGGATAAGGGAATACCAAAGCAACATTTGAAACTGTGTATGGAGTCAGCCTCCACCACATCACTTCCTAATGCATTCCATTTACTAACTACTCTGACACTGAAAAAGTTCTTTCTAATGTCTCTGCGGCTCATTTGGGTACTCAGCTTCCACCTGTGTCCCCTTGTGCGTGTGCCACCCGTGATAAATAATCCATCCTTGTCTACCCTGTCAATTCCCCTGAGATTTTTGTATGTGGTGATCATGTCTCCCCGAGCTCTTCTGTCTTCCAGCGACGTTAGGAGCAGTTCACTCAGCCTTTCCTCGTAACTCATGCCTCTTAGTTCTGAGACTAGCCTAGTGGCATACCTTTGAACTTTTTCCAGCTTCGTCTTGTGCTTGACAAGGTACGGACTCCATGCTGGGGCCGAATACTCCAGGGTTGGTCTTACATATGTGGTATACCAGGTTCTGAATGATTTCTTACACAAGTTTCTGAAGGCAGTTCTGATGTTAGCCAGAATCGCATACGCCGCAGATGTTATTCTTTTTATGTGGGCTTCAAGAGACAGGTTTGGTGTGATATCAACTCCTAGATCTTTCTCTCTGTCCGTTTCATGAAGGATTTCATCTCCCATTCGGTATCCAGTGTGTGGCCTTCTATTTCCTCCACTTAGTTGCATTACCTTACATTTACTTGGGTTGAACTTTAATAGCCATTTGTTGGACCATTTCTTCAGTTTCTCTATGTCATCTTGTAGCCTCATACTATTTTCCTGTCTTAATCCTCCTCATAATTTTTGCATCATTAGCAAACAATGAAAGGAACGAGTCTATTCCTTCTGGGAGATCCTTTATATATATATTAGAAACAGTATAAGTCTAAGGACTGATCCCTGTGGGACTCCACTGATGACGCCTCGCCACTCCGAGACCTTACCCCTCACAGTGACTCACTGTCTTCTGTTGCTTAGGTACTCCTTTATCCAATGGAGTACCTTCCCTTTCACTCCTGCCTGCACCTCCAGTTTATGCACGAGTCTCTTATGTGGTACTGTGTCAAAGGCTTTCTGGCACTCCAAAGCTATGCAGTCTGTTCAGCCCTCTCTTTCTTGCCTGATTTCTGTTGCCTGGTCATAGAATTCAATTAATCCTGTGAGACATGATTTGTCATCACTGAACCCATGTTGATGTGTTACACAGTTCTTTCGCTCCAGATGTTCCACTAGCTTTCTTTGCACAATCTTCTCCATCAGCTTGCATGTTATGCAAGTTAGGGACACTGGCCTGTAGTTCAGTGCCTCCTGTCTATCCCCCTTCTTGTATAAAGGGACTACATTAGGAGTCTTCCAAATTTTTGGTAGTTCACCTGTTACCAGTGATTTGTTATACACTATGGAGAGTGGCAGACATAGTGCTTCTGCTCCTTCCTTCAGTATCCAAGGGGAGATTCCATCCGGGCCTATAGCCTTTGTCACTTCCAACTCTAGCAGATGCTTTCTCACCTCTCCCATCTCCTGGTAATCACAAACTCATCTAGTGGTGTTCGGTTAGATATTCCATCTCTTATCTCTGAGAGGTCTCTTTGCTCTACTGTGAAGACCTCCTAGAATTCCTTAATGAGTTCCTCGCACATTTCCTTGTCGTTTGAAGTGAATCTGTCTGCCCCTATCCTCAGTTTTATTACCTTTTCCTTCACTGTTGTTTTTCTCCTGATGTGGATGTGCAGCAATTTAGGCTGAGTCTTTGCATTGTTTGCGATGTCATTTTCGTATTGTACTTCTGCCTCTCTTCTCACCCTAACGTATTCATTTCTGTCACTCTGGTATCTTTCTCTGCTCTCAAGTGTCCTGTTATTTGTATAGTTTATCCACGCCCTTGTACTTAGTTGCTTTGCTAGCTAACATCTCTGATTAAACCATGGGTTTCTCACCTGCATTTATTTTTCCTTTTGGATTGGGACGAACTTTTATACGGCCTCCTTACACTTCTGTGTGATGAAGTCCATCATGTCTTTGGCCGTCTTTCCTCTGAGCTCTGTTTCCCAAGTTATATCTGTAAGGAATTTTCTTATCTCCTCATAGTTTTCCTTTTGGAATGCCATCCTTTTGTTTTCAGGTCCCTTCCTTGAGTACATTAATTAATTCCTACTTCGACCAGATACTCAAACATTATTACACTGTGATCACTCATTCCTACGGGAGCTTGGAAACCGATTTCCCTTATGTCGAGGTCGTTCAGAGTGAAGACTAGGTCAAGTCTCGCTGGTTCATCGTTTCCTCTCATTCTTGCGGGTCCCCTGACATGCTGTTTTAAAATGTTTCTTGTCGCCACCTCCAATAGTTTAGCTCTCCATGTATCCTCACCTCCATGCGGTTCCTTCTTCTCCCAGTCTATCCTTCCGTGACTGAAGTCCCCCATTATGAGCAGATGGAATCAATTTCTACAAGCAGCAGCAGGTGCTCTCTCAATTATAGTGTTAACTGCCATCTTGTTGTTGTCATACTCTTGCCTTGGTCTTCTGTCGTTTGTTGGAGGGTTATATATCACTGCTATGTGTGTGTGTGTGTGTGTGTGTGTGTGTGTGTGTGTGTGTGTGTGTGTGTGTGTGTGTGTGTGTGTGTGTGTGTGTGTGTGTACTCGCCTATTTGTGCCTAGAGGATTGATCTTCAGCTCTTAAGCCTTGCACATTCTACTGTCGCTTGGGTGTGACTAACGCAATGTCGTCTCGACGTCAATTTCTATAAATGTACATAAATTGTGTTGTGTTTCGTCACACGACTGTGGCTCGTCTGCCGACAAAGCTTCCATCAATGTCCTCTTGTTTCGTTACTGCTTAACCTGCATATTACTACCTTTAATACCACCAAGTATTTTGTATGTCTGGATCATGTTTTCTCTGACCTCCGTGGGGTACACGGGGTCACACTGGGGTCAGGGGAGGCGCACCGTGTGGGGTCTACCTGGTAAGAACATAGAAAAAACCAATTTGAAAAATAACCAGTTTTTCTCTTTTTTGTTTTTTTAAACGAATACAATGAAGCTACCACCAGTGTGGGTCGTCCTTGGGTATGGGGAGGGGTCGTCCTTACCTTGGGTATGGGGAGGGTCGTCCTTATCTTGGGTATGGGGAGGGGTCGTCCTTACCTTGGATATGGGGAGGGTCGTCCTTATCTTGGGTATGGGGAGGGGTCGTCCTTACCTTGGATATGGGGAGGGTCGTCCTTATCTTGGGTATGGGGAGGGGTCGTCCTTACCTTGGGTATGGGGAGGGTCGTCCTTATCTTGGGTATGGGGAGGGGTCGTCCTTACCTTGGATATGGGGAGGGGTCGTCCTTACCTTGGGTATGGGGAGGGTCGTCCTTACCTTGGGTATGGGGAGGGTCGTCCTTACCTTGGGTATGGGGAGGGTCATCCTTACCTTAGGTATGGGGAGTGTTGTCCTTACCTTGGGTATGGGGAGTGTCGTCCTTAACTTGGGTATGGGGAGTGTCGTCCTTACCTTGGGTATGGGGAGTGTTGTCCTTACCTTGGGTATGGGGAGTGTTGTCCTTACCTTGGGTATGGGGAGTGTCGTCCTTACCTTGGGTATGGGGAGGGTCGTCCCCATACCCGAAAGAGAGAGAGAGAGAGAGGTGAGGAAGAGAGAGAGAGAGAGAGGTGAAGAAGGGATAGAGGAGGTAAGAGAGACAAAGCAACAGGTGAAGGAAAGAGAGGTTCTTGTGAAGAGACAAAACCTGATTGAAATTCAAATTTCACAACTTTTGACCATTTTCTGTGTAATAAACCAGTCATGTTATTCACAAAAACTTACCTAAGTTAACCTACAATTGCTGGACAAAAAACCGGCAAACACTCGCAGTGAAACGTCATCTGTTCACAGTAAACAATGATAAACTTACTCACCCATGTAACAGCTGAGCCATCAGCTGAGATCAGCAACACACGGCTCACCTGCACCGCCTTACCTGAGATAATAAACAACAGCTCGTTAGTGCATCATATTCAAAGGAACAATTTTTATGCAAAATTCATTCTACAATTAAATTAATTTTGTATAAGAGTAGGAACATTGCAATAATCTCAACTCGACTACAGGTAGAATTGAGTGATCAGAAAGTATATACAAGAGGTAGACTTGACAAAGGTAAGGTAAGGTTTCCAATGGTTCCCCCTGGTCCTGCTGCCCCCCCCCCCTGGTCTGCTGGGCCCTCTAGTCCTGCTGCCCCCCCCCTGGTCCTGCTGGGCCCCCTGGTCCTGCTGGGCCCCCTGGTCCTGCTGGACCCCCTGGTGCTAGTGGGCCCGAGGCCATGGCCTACTTGTCCTATTGAGCCATCCGGCCCTGTTTACTAGCCATTATAGTGAACATTTTCAGTCAACAAATGAGTCGTGTAACATAGCAAGGCTTCTAACAGAATATTTATAATATGAAACTCCAGATTAAAAATTTGTTGAAGTTGACACAGTTGTCATTCGTCCTCTCCTCACAACCAGCCGAGCCGACTCGGATTCCATCCCGGGCAGGACAGAAACGGTTGGGTATGTTTCCTTTCACCTCATACTTCTTATCACCAAAAAGTAAAACAGGAGTAACACAACTGTTGTGAGTTGCATCCTGGAGACGATCAGTAGTTGCCTTACGGTGCCTCGATGAATATACGTACAGGCTTCCTGTCCCCTATCACTGGGAATTAATAACAAGTACCTTACACACTATTATGACTGACTTGTTTTTAATTTCAGACTTATCACTAAGACGGCTGCTTCACACTACACTGTTCACAATGGTGAGTACATAGTTCAAGGTGGACATTGACTCAAGACACACTCACACTCACACAGGGATACACTCAAAGCCTCGCAGCTGAGCTGAGGGGGCAGCGCTCGGGGGTCGTAGTCCTATGGGCCCGGGTTTGATTCCCAGCCGAGGCGGAAACAAATGGTCAGAATTTCTTTCATCCTGAAGCTCCTGTTCACCTAGCAGTATCTAGGTACCTGGGAGTTAGTTAGGCAGCTGCTACGGGCTGCTTCCTGTGTGTGTGTGTGTGTGTGTGTGTGTGTGTGTGTGTGTGTGTGTGTGTGTGTGTGTGTGTGTGTGTGTGTGTGTGTGTGTGTGTGTGTGTATGTGTGAAAAAATAAGTTGATTGATCGCAATCAATGAGAGGCGGGCCGAAAGAGTCAGAGTTCAACCCCCGCAAGCACAACTAGGTGAACACACACAGAGAGACACTCACACAGACGGACCAAGTTAACAAAGCAGTTAATGCTTTAGATCTTCACCAATGGTTACATAGCGCACAAAAATAGTTAAGTATACTCAAGTATAATTAGCCAGAGGACCAACCTACCTCCCAACAGTTAATGTTCCCCGGGCCAACATCAACACATCCAACGCAATCTCTCCTTTTTTACTTTTCTAGTTTAATAGTGTTTCCTGACGAAACTGGACCGGCGCCGTCCTGGGCTCTGTCTCCACCCCCAGCCACCGTCCCCAGAGCAGTATGTATTTGAGAAAATATATTTTTTACATCACTGTATGATAAATATTAATAGATCTGCCTTTGGAGATGGCCGCTGGGTTCATCAACGATTGATGAACCTAGACTGTTGATCAAACCACACACTAGAAAGTGAAGGGACGACGACGTTTCGGTCCGTCTTGGATTATTCTCATAATCGACTTGAGAATGGCCCAGGACGGGCCGAAACGTCGTCGTCCCTTCACTTTCTAGTGTGTGGTTTGATCAACAGATTTCAGCCACGTTATTGTGACTCCTCGTCTGAACCCAGATTAACGTTAATTCATTAAATTCAACATGATTGAAGTTAATTCTTTAAATTTATGAACTAAATGAAGTTCATTAAGGCGGTGTTTTGAGGGTGGGTCTGAGAGACACAGGTGGGGAGGGTTGGGTCATGCAACAACACTCCAGCACTAAAGGCAGTAACCTATAAAGGGGGAGGAGTTTAGGGTCATGAAGATATTGTGAAACCTTCAAGTTCTCCAGTTCTCACTCGACAACAACATCGTGACCCAACGCTTAGCATAGAAGATCAATCAGCCCGACACTTTAATCATGTATGTGAATGTTTATGTAAAGCTTTGTAAAGCTTAATTTATCTAGCCTCAGACCACTTGAAACATGACGTTCAGATCTGTTAAAATGTTCATCTTTTCTGTATGGTCTAGATGCCTTCTGGTCTCCTATCTCATTTTCCCAACCTCATTACCTTGCACTTATTGGGATTGAACTCCAGCAACCACCTGTCGGACCACTCCTGGAGTTTGTCCTGGTCCTGTAATTTCCTGCAGTCCTCACCTTTCACGTTCCTCATCAGCTTTGAATCATCAACAAACATTGACATGTGTGAGCTCACTCCCTCGGGTAGATCCTTCCCATAAATTAGGAACAGCTGCGGTCTCAGACAGAGCTTTGTGGGACCCCTCTTGTTATATTCCTCCAGCTTGAATCCTCTTCTGTGACTGTGACTCTTTGCTTTCTGTCCTTCAGGTACTCCCAGTCCATTGTTTTCCCAGTTATCCCAACCTGATTCTCCATCGTGTACTTTCTTTCATGGGGAACAGTCTCAAATGCCTTTTAACAGTCTAAAAAAATAGTCTACCCAGACTTCCTTTTCCTGTCTTAATTTATTAACCTTGTTATCAAACTCAATTAGGTTTGCCAGGCACGATTTTTCATGTTTAAATCCATGATGATTTTTTGTCACAAAGTTGATCCTCTCTAGATGATGCACCATTCTTGACCTAATTACTTTCTCAAACACTTTACAAGGAATACTTGTCAATGACAATGGTCGGTAGTTTAGTGCCTCATTTCTATTCCCTCTTGAATATTGGGACTATTGTTGTGGTGGTGTGGGTGTAGTGGTGGTGTGGGTGTAGTGGTGGTGTTGGTGTAGTTGATGGTGGTTGATCACCACTACAGTAAGCACCCACAAGTATTTAACATCACCTGCAGATTCATAACTTAACATTATACATCAGATAAACTACACAACAAACTGTGAATGATACTCAAGGGTCAAGGTGAAGCCAGCTGGTGCCAAGCGTCACACCTTCTCCACTACAATAGGCGCCGGATATCGCACACCTTATCCGGATACAGTGTAAACACAGGTTTATAATACAGAGTTGTGCTGACAAGAGGTGGTGAATCAACAACAGCGGTCACTCTCCCACACTCCTGCCTGGATCACCTACCAGAGCTCACACACACACACTAGCCAGCCAGTCACCTTAACCAGGTAGCAAGCCAGCTTAACCAGCTAGCAAGCCAGCTTAACCAGTTGGTGTGCCTGCAGTATCAAACAGCCTGCCTACCCTTTACATACAACAGAGCTTTGATCTGCGAGAAATCCCCTATCCCGGCCAGTCCTCTTCACTACTCAGGAATCAGTGAGACCCATTTGTGTGAGTGTTTTGTAAAGTCAGTTTGTTGGACGCTTAATGGGAGGTGGCGTGGAGCGCGGCCATCAACACGCCAGAATAATCCCCAAGTGTAGTCTCTCATGTTGCCACAGGCTTCCCTACCGCCGCCACCTGGCGTCTCCTCTCCTACCTTTACTCTCTAATATTACTTGCTTTCGCAAATCTGCTTTTGGAGCGAAAAGAATATGTTTGTTTGTGAGGGACTTTATCTTGGAGTGTTTACCTCGTGTTAGTTATGTAATGTTGAGATTATCAAGGTCTGGAGGGTTATTAAGGACATCATAATACCTTACTGAACAACACCAGGTAATTTAGTTCTGAACACACTCAAAGACCAAACTAAAGTACGTGTATAATGGGCATAAAGTGCATCATGTGAGTCCTGACTCACTCTCTCTCTCTCTCTCTCTCTCTCTCTCTCTCTCTCTCTCTCTCTCTCTCTCTCTCTCTCTCTCTCTCTGGACGGCTTTTTAGATTCATTAGTTCATCTGGATCTTTTACTGTGACGAATATTGTCATCTACATAACGACAGTTTTAGATTGTTTTTTTGCCTACTACTAACCACTCTTTCTCCGATGGTGCTCATTTGAAATTTGTAAATAACTTTTTCCCGCATTATTCGTCCCCATTTATGCCCAATTACCACCCCCCCCCCCCCCCCCCGCCTTTACGCAGGCGTTTCTTCCTGCTTCAGTGAAGAAAAACGTAAGGAATATCGAGAAGATCTGTGCCTGAAATATATATATATATATATATATATATATATATATATATATATATATATATATATATATATATAAATATAATATAATATAATTGTGCTTTAATAGGACTTTAAAGGTTACAAAGTATACATTGTTACAATGAGTGTTTAAAGGTTATGGATCCCTTGGAGTTGCGCCGCTTCCGGGCAGGAACCGAGGAGGCAGCAGTGTCCCCCTCCTGATAGTCCTTATAGTAACTTTAAAGTTGGATAAAGTCAAATTGAGTACAACTTTGCCACGTTAACTTAGATGCACTTTAACTGAAGTCTAGTGTACCTGTATACCAATATTCCTGAGTTTTATGTGAACTAAGCTCGTGACTAGTTTAACTTAACAGCATCTAGTATAAACTTAGTGCACCATTGTTGTTGCGTGTAGTGTACCTTAAACTTGACCTGTGTAAGCAAGTAGCATCTAGCGTCAGTGAGAAGCGCCCATGTTTATAATCTTCCATACATTTGGAAGTGATTTTGGAGTAACATGAACCCGCGTTGTGGTGATTCCCAGACCCAGATAACCGACTCAGCCACGATGGTACAAAAGTCAACCAACCTGGAACTCTACTGAACTCACTGGGAGGTTCTGGAGGCCCCGACCCGGAGACCAGTCAGGGTTTACCACTCCACCCGACCACACAGTCATACGGTAATGGCGTTTGGGGTCTCCAGAAATGAGGTCATATTTAACGAAATATGCTTACAGGAACTTCTGCAGACCAAGTACACTAAAACATATATGTGTAGCGTATATGTAGGGTGGCGGGGGCGGCGTCCCCCCACATACAGGTGGAGAACATGAGTGGGAGTGGAGGATACGAGTGCACACGGCAGGGAGCCTGTCAGGTGGGAATTTGCACACCTGCATATTCAGCAGCCGTTCGACGAGTGAGGATGGGAACCCCAGCCTTCCCCTCTGTATGGTGAGGGTGATGGTGCTCACCCTCCCTCTGTATGGTGAGGACGGTGGTGCTCACCCTCCCTCTGTATGGTGAGGACGGTGGTGCTCTCCCTCCCTCTGTATGGTGAGGGTGGTGGTGTTTCCCCTCCCTCTATATGGTGAGGGTGGTGGTGCTCTCCCTCCCTCTGTATGGTGAGGGTGGTGGTGTTTCCTCTCCCTCTGTATGGTGAGGGCGGTGGTGCTCACCCTCCCACTGTATGGTGAGGACGGTGGTGCTCTCCCTCCCTCTGTATGGTGAGGGTGGTGGTGTTTCCCCTCCCTCTATATGGTGAGGGTGGTGGTGCTCTCCCTCCCTCTGTATGGTGAGGGTGGTGGTGTTTCCTCTCCCTCTGTATGGTGAGGGCGGTGGTGCTCACCCTCCCACTGTATGGTGAGGGCGGTGGTGCTCACCCTCCCACTGTATGGTGACGGCGGTGGTGCTCACCCTCCCACTGTATGGTGAGGGTGGTGGTGCTCACCCTCCCACTGTATGGTGAGGGCGGTGGTGCTCACCCTCCCACTGTATGGTGAGGGCGGTGGTGCTCACCCTCCCACTGTATGGTGAGGGCGGTGGTGCTCACCCTCCCACTGTATGGTGAGGGCGGTGGTGCTCACCCTCCCACTGTATGGTGAGGGTGGTGGTGCTCACCCTCCCACTGTATGGTGAGGGCGGTGGTGCTCACCCTCCCACTGTATGGTGAGGGCGGTGGTGCTCACCCTCCCACTGCATGGTGAGGGCGGTGGTGCTCACCCTCCCACTGTATGGTGAGGGTGGTGGTGCTCACCCTCCCACTGTATGGTGAGGGTGGTGGTGCTCACCCTCCCTCTGTATGGTGAGGGCGGTGGTGCTCACCCCCTTCAATTTTACAGTTTTTAGCGTATCACAAAATAGATTCTAGTCCTATATATATATATATATATATATATATATATATATATATATATATATATATATATATATATATATATATATATATAATTGCATTGTAATATAAGGTAAGGTATGAGAGGGGAGGAGAGAGTGAGAGGAGAAGAGAGAGAAAGGTAGTGAGGGGTGGGAAGTAACAGTAGAGGGGAGGCCAGGATATTCACACATCCTGGAGAATATTCCCTTACACGTCAAAAAGGTCTCAGCCACTGACTGTTATAAGATACTGGAGATAAGTCATTCTCCCCCCGAGACGAGCCTCTGAGCTGTGTCTGCACACCTGAGGCTCACCTCAGCTGGGTTCTGAGGTTGTCCTCAGAGGTTAGAGGTTGCTGTAGTTATTCTCTGGGGTTTCTGGGGTTACGACGGACCTGAGATTGTGTGGTGGAGAGCAATTGTTGACAGGATGAGGTTGGGACAGAGGGCGGAGGTGACGTTTCACGTGTTGACCAGACCACACACTAGAAGGTGAAGGGACGACGACGTTTCGGTCCGTCCTGGACCAATCTCAAGACGTTTCACGTGTTCCTACCTTCAGTGGTGTTCGGTCGGTCGGTGTCCTTACCGCCTCCCGTCCGGGCACACATCTCATGTTTAAAGTTTCCAAGGGAACGGTGGAAGTTTATGACTGTATGAGTCTTGGGACCCGAGGGGACCTCAATGACCAGAGTTGGTGAAGAGATTTTGGGTCAGTGTGGGCTGGGTGCTGTGCTTGGACGTGTGTGTGCTGGGTCCTGTGCTTGGACGTGTGTGTGTGCTGGGTGCTGTGCTTGGACGTGTGTGGGCTGGGTCCTGTGCTTGGACGTGTGTGTGTGCTGGGTGCTGTGCTTGGACGTGTGTGTGGGCTGGGTGCTGTGCTTGGACGTGTGTGTGTGATGGGTGCTGTGCTTGGACGTGTGTGTGTGCTGGGTGTTGTGCTTGGACGTGTGTGTGTGCTGGGTGCTGTGCTTGGACGTGTGTGTGCTGGGTCCTGTGCTTGGACGTGTGTACTCACCTAATTGTATTCACCTAATTGTGCTTGCGGGGGTTGAGCTCTGGCTCTTTGGTCCCGCCTCTCAACCGTCAATCAACAGGTGTACAGATTCCTGAGCCTACTGGGCTCTATCATATCTACATTTGAAACTGTGTATGGAGTCAGCCTCCACCACATCACTGCCATTTATTTACTACTCTGACACTGAAAAAATTCTTTCTAACGTCTCTGTGGGTCATCTGGGTACTAAGTTTCCACCTGTGTCCCCTTGTTCGTGTCCCACCCGTGCTGAAGAGTTTGTCTTTGTCCACCCTGTCAATTCCCCTGAGAATTTTGTAGGTGGTTATCATGTCTCCCCTTACTCTTCTGTTTTCCAGGGATGTGAGGTTCAGCTCCTTTAGCCTTTCCTCGTAGCTCATTCCTCTCAGTTCCGGGACGAGCCTGGTGGCATACCGCTGAATCTTCTCTAACTTTGTCTTGTGTTTAACTAGGTATGGACTCCAGGCTGGAGCTGCATACTCCAGGATTGGTCTTACATAAGTGGTATACAGGGTTCTGAAAGATTCCTTACACAAGT
Organism: Procambarus clarkii; assembly: GCF_040958095.1. Taxonomy (NCBI): domain Eukaryota; kingdom Metazoa; phylum Arthropoda; class Malacostraca; order Decapoda; family Cambaridae; genus Procambarus; species Procambarus clarkii. The sequence goes on from NC_091187.1 coordinate 19,539,717, forward strand.
TTCTCAAGGCAGTTCTTATGTTGGCCAGTCTAGCATATGCCGCTGATGATATTCTTTTGATGTGGGCCTCTGGGGACAAGTTCGGTGTGATATCAACCCCCCAGATCCTTCTCTCTATTTGACTCTTGCAGGATTTCCCCTCCCAGATGATACCTTGTGTTCAGCCTCCTGCTCCCTTCGCCTAATTTCATCACCTTACACTTCCTGAATTGAACTTTAGCAGCCATTTTCTAGACCATTCCTCCAGTTTATCCAGGTCATCCTGTAGTCTCTGTCTATCTTCATCCGTCTGAAGATGTCTCCCTTCCCCCTTTAGTGCCCAACTCCCAGCCCGTGTGTGACGTGCCCAACTCCCAGCCCGTGTGTGACGTGCCCAACTCCCAGCCCGTGTGTGACGTGCCCAACTCCCAGACGTGTGTGTGCGGGCTGGGAGTTGGGCACTAAAGGGGGGCGGGAGACATTTCCACCAGGCAGATCCTCAGCATTTACTACAGCTGGGTGCAGAGTGAGGACTCCTATGACCTAATACTTCAAACATGTTCAATTCACCAGCCTTGCTAGGGATTGTTATAGCATAGATAACATGTGCTTGAATTAATGAATCTAATTGTTAAACTTTTTTGAGTATCATTCAAGTATCCACGGGGGGCCTGATCGCGCCCGTGGGTGCCAGGGGCGACCAGGCCCCCGTGGGAGCCAGGGGCGACCAGGACCCCGTGGGTGCAAGGGGCGACCAGAGCCCCCGTGGGAGCCAGGGGCGACCAGGCCCCCGTGGGTGCCAGGGACGACCAGGACCCTGTGGGTGCCAGGGGCGACCAGGACCCTGTGGGTGCCAGGGGCGACCAGGACCCCCGTGGGTGCCAGGGGTGACCAGAACCCCCGTGGGTGCCAGGGGCGACCAGGACCCTGTGGGTGCTAGGGACGACCAGGACCCTGTGGGTGCCAGGGGCGACCAGGACCCGGTGGCTGCCAGGGGCGACCAGGACCCCCGTGGGTGCCAGGGGTGACCAGAACCCCCGTGGGTGCCAGGGGCGACCAGGACCCTGTGAGTGCCAGGGGCGACCAGGACCCCCGTGGGTGCCAGGGGCGACCAGGACCCCAGCCAGGCCCATCAGAACACCTCCCGCTTCAGGACCTCAGAGCACCCTCACGCCAACATCACACCACCAGCTACAGCCTAAATCTCTGACTGTAAGCAGGTCAAAGGTTATTTAGGTTACTAGCGCTTTGTTAACTCTAACCCGCTGAGATTTAACGCTGCTATATATCTTCCCGGTACAAAGGGCACTGTGGCCCCCGGCACACGGGTCTAATGGCCCGTGGTCCAAGTCTGTTCAAGGCCATAGTAGCTTTGATGTGTTGAGACATCGTCGGTACCTTGAGCTCTCTCACGGCTTTAACCCTTACGATGCTCCAGTTGAAATTTGCTATTTTTCCCCATTACTTAACTTTTAATGATGAGCCCATTGATGTAATACTGTAAATAGTTGTATAGTTTAAGGGTAAATACAGAGACTCACGAGAGGGCAAGTTTAGAGACATCATTGAGAGCTATTGACGTCACATTCTCCACGTGCCAATTTGAAGTTAATCAGCCTTAAGGGTTATCTACTACTTAACATCTGAATTACTATCAGCTCTACTGAACGATGTAATTATTATTATCAGCTAGTGTAAGAGCCTTGTGAAGAGGTCAGAGGTTAAATAACCTAGTTTCACTCAGTGCTGGCGTGTCTTGAGCCCAACACTGTAAGCTGCACTCAAGTGCTGGAGTGTCTTGAGCCCAACACTGTAAGCTGCACTCAAGTGCTGGAGTGTCTTGAGCCCAGCTCTGTAGCTTCACTCAGTACTGGAGTGTCTTGAGCCCAGCACTGTAGCTGCACTCAGTAATGGAGTGCCTTAGTGCCTGCTGGATTGTACATTAATCAGCAGACGGGTAGAGAGGCGAAGTCCAAGAGCTATCGACTGGATCCTGCAGGGACATAATAGTACACACACCATGACAACACCTGAGGAGGAGGACTGACTGGGAACCAATCCATAACTGTTCGTCCCAGTTCACTCAACAGTAATTAGGGACCCCTGGAAGTAAAACTAATTGGCGGGTCGTATTCCAGGGAAAAGTAGTTGAGTAAGCGAAGGTAATGCGTCTGTTAACAGGAGCCAGAAGACGTCTACTCCTGTTCCCACCTGTGGAACAGGGGCGGAAAACGTCAGTGGTGGGTGTAGAGTAGGTGGGCCAGAGGGAGGGGTGTAGAGTAGGTGGGCCAGAGGGAGGGGTGTAGAGTAGGTGGGCCAGAGGGAAGGGTGTAGAGCAGGTGGGCCAGAGGGAGGGGTGTAGAGTAGGTGGGCCAGAGGGAAGGGTGTAGAGTAGGTGGACCAGAGGGAGGGGTGTAGAGGCAGATGGGGTAGGGAGGGTGGGGTGATGAACAAGTAGGGGAGGGTGTTGAGCGGGTGGGGGAGGCTGGTCCACCCATTACCACCGCCAGCAGCCATTGTCTCCTGCCCTCAATACATCACTGAGAGAGGCTCAGTGGGATAGGGTTCCACTTTCATCTCCTCCTTTAAACAAAACTTGGGGTGTTTACATATCCCAGGAGACCAATTACATCAATATGTATGTAACTACATACACACCAACACATACATGAGCCAACATATGTACTTTCTTCTGTTTTCCCTTCATTCCCGTTTTTCTTTTCATTTGGTTTAATTGATAATTACTTAGAGTGTTCTGAAGTAGCGAGGCTGCATTATGTGTCAATATAACGCCTTAGGTTAATCACTAGACATTAACATCTGTCTTGGGCACCTCCCACACCTCGTTAAAGTCTTACTCTCTCCAACAATATATTCACATTCCTTATTTACAATCTTATTTATGATATAATTTTGTAACGTTTTAAAAGTTTAATAAAGCACAACTAAATACAAAAGGAAGGGAGTGGTAGGAGAAAAGAACATGGAAAGGGGACCTAAACATCCCCCTCTAATGCATTATGTGTGCTTTCCTCCGAGGCTAAGGACCCCCTTTCTTATATATATATATATATATATATATATATATATATATATATATATATATATATATATATATATATATATATATATTACGTGCATGTATAAATAGATACACGATATAAACACACTTGCGCCTAACATATAAACAGAGAAAAACAACATAAAACAGAGGCGAGAATGTATTGTTGCTGTGAATGTGAATGTTGCTGTTGAATGTTTTTAGTCATAACAGTTAAAAAACAGAGATAAACATGAAAAAATCGAGGGAAAAAGGCAAAGTTTGAAACAAAGGCCACAGTTCGCCCCCCTCCAGAAGGATGTGAACAAAGGAGACAAAACTGTAAACACAGACCCCACTGAACTCGGACATGAAGCCATTATGACTGTCCCCCGCTATTATGTGGTGCTGGGGTGGCTGCTTTGTGTGCGTGTGTGTGTGTGTGTGTGGGTGTGTATGTGTACTCACCTAATTGTACTCACCTAATTGTGCTTGCGGGGGTTGAGCTCTGGCTCTTTGGTCCCGCCTCTCAACCGTGTGTGTGTGTGTGTGTGTGTGTGTGTGTGGGTGTGTGTGTGTGTGTGTGTGTGTGTGTGGGGGGGGGGGGTGTGTGGGTGTGTGTGTGTGTGTACTCACCTAGTTGTGCTTGCGGGGGTTGAGCTCTGGCTCTTTGGTCCCGCCTCTCAACCGTCAATCAACAGGCGTACAGATCCCTGAGCCTATTGGGCTCTATCATATCTACACTTGAAACTGTGTATGGAGTCAGCCTCCACCACATCACTTCCTAATGCATTCCATTTGTCAACCACTCTGACACTAAAAATGTTCTTTCTAATATCTCTGTGGCTCATTTGGGCACTCAGTTTCCACCTGTGTCCCCTTGTGCGTGTTTCCCTTGTGTTAAATAGACTGTCTTTATCTACCCTATCAATTCCCTTCAGAATCTTGAATGTGGTGATCATGTCCCCCCTAACTCTTCTGTCTTCCAGCGAAGTGAGGTTTTCCTGTAGTCTCTCCTCGTAGCTCATACCTCTCAGCTCGGGTACTAGTCTGGTGGCAAACCTTTGAACCTTTTCCAGTTTAGTCTTATCCTTGACTAGATATGGACTCCATGCTGGGGCTGCATACTCCAGGATTGGCCTGACATATGTGGTATACAAAGTTCTGAATGATTCTTTACACAAGTTTCTGAATGCCGTTCGTATGTTGGCCAGCCTGGCATATGCCGCTGATGTTATCCGCTTGATATGTACTGCAGGAGACAGGTCTGCCGTGATATCAACCCCCAAGTCTTTTTCCTTCTCTGACTCCTGAAGAATTTCCTCTCCCAGATGATACCTTGTATCTGGCATGTATATGTGTGTGTGTGTGTGTGCGTGCGTGCGTGTGTGTGTGTGTGCGCGCGCGCGTGTGTGTGTGTGTGTGTCTGTGTCTGTGTGGGTGTGTGTGTGCGTGCGTGCGTGTGTGTGTGTGTGTACTCACCTTGTTGTGCTTGCGGGGGTTGAGCTCTGGCTCTTTGGTCCCGCCTCTCAACTGTCAATCAACAGGTGTACAGGTTCCTGAGCCTATTGGGCTCTATCATATCTACACTTGAAACTGTGTATGGAGTCAGCCTCCACCACATCACTTCCTAATGCATTCCATTTGTCAACCACTCTGACACTAAAAAAGTTCTTTCTAATATCTCTGTGGCTCATTTGGGCACTCAGTTTCCACCTGTGTCCCCTAGTGCGTGTGCCCCTTGTGTTAAACAGCCTGTCTTTATCAACCCTGTCAATTCCCTTGAGGATCTTGAATGTGGTGATCATGTCCCCCCTAACTCTTCTGTCTTCCAACGAAGTGAGGTTTAATTCCCGTAGTCTCTCCTCGTAGCTCATACCTCTCAGCTCGGGTACTAGTCTGGTGGCAAACCTTTGAACCTTTTCCATTTTAGTCTTATGCTTGACTAGATATGGACTCCATGCTGGAGCCGCATACTCCAGGATTGGTCTGACATATGTGGTATATAATGTTCTGAAAGATTCCTTACACAAGTTTCTAAAGGCCGTTCTTATGTTAGCCAACTAATGTTAGTCTTATGTTATGTTCTTATGTGTGTGTGTGTGTGTGTGTGTGTGTGTGTGTGTGTGTGTGTGTGTGTGTGTGTGTGTGTGTGTGTGTGTGCGAGATAGAGAAAAACTAAGTTCGAGTCGGTACATTAGATATATAGTGGTGCGAAAACCGGTGTCCAAGATTTAGAAGCTCGATCCTGTTGGCACCAATAGCAAACACACACACACACACACACACACACACACACACACACACACACACACACACACACACACACACACACACACACACACACACAGGTAGGAAAGTAGGAAACACCGAAAAAGATAAGGAGATATGCGAGGAGCTTAACAAAAGCTTCCAGGAAGTCTTCAACCTGGAACCTGACATGCCACTAGTGTAGAGACCAAAATATATGGGCATTTTCCACAGGAAAATGTTACCGCAAGGACAGTGACACCAGGAGAAGTTAGGAAGTAATTACAGGAACTATATGTGACAAACGCGGCAAGACCAGACAAAGTATCGCCTTGGATACTAGAAGAAGGAGCTGAAGTATTGTGCTGTCCATTTACTATAATCTTTAATTCCTCTCTAGATAACGAGAAGCTTCCTAACTACTGGAAAACGGCTATTGTGATGTCAAACTACAAAAAAATCGGAAGACAGAGCTATTAAACTACAGACCAGTATCACTAACAATTATGAGAATATCAATTGGAGCACGGAGGTGACTCGAACCAGCGACCAAAGAACACCAAGCCGATTACCTTACCCCCTGCACCACAACTTTGATATATACGTTACACAACCTGGGTAATCCACTGAAACCACAAGAAGTCTGGAGGCCTCACTGAAGCCAGTCCAAGATTTACATACAACCCCCCAAGCACTCTGGTGTAGTCATGACTAGGTACATCATCCCCACGCTCCAGCTTCACATACACAATGTCTATGAGACATTGATATGTGTCAACCATGAGCTAGAGTGGGAAGACTGAAGGAACCCACAGTGACATTACACACAACTGTCCATAATGCCATAGCGGAAACTAAGCATAACAAGGTCTAGTGGAGACATATATACACCTTCCAATGTCAATTCGACAAATCCCATAGGGGCACGGAACCTGTTTATCAGTTTATTGAAGGTTGACAGGCGAGACCCAAAGGATGAAGCTCAACCCTTGACAAAGCAACGAGTGCACAGCTACGAGCGTGAACACGCACCATCAAGAGTCATTCATCATCTTATTCACACCAAGATAACGCAAACCACAACAACCTGCATGACTGTTATTCATTACGGAATAAAATCCACGAATCGTGTCTATCACTAAGTCAGACGAGAGAACTTTTCAACACAAGGAACAACAAAATACGAAAATTCAAATATTTTTTAAGGACTTAATTTCAAACTCGAGAATTGATCACTCTGTATGTAGATAGCATGTATAAAATGTTGATCATTGCACAGGGGCGGGAAGGGCAGTTTAGCGGCGTAAAAACATGGTGAAGGGAAAACCCGGTTATGTGTGTAAGCCAATTACAGTGAAACGCAATTACGGCATGAACCACTGGCTTAACTGTGCACGCCCCTGGCTTAACTGTGCACAGCCCTGGCTTAACTGTGTACGCCCCTGGCTTAACTGTGCACGGCCCTGGCTCAACCGTGCACGCCCCTGGCTTAACTGTGCACGGCCCTGGCTTAACTGTGCACGCCCCTGGCTTAACTGTGCACGCCCCTGGCTTAACTGTGCACGGCCCTGGCTTAACTGTGCACGCCCCTGGCTTAACTGTGCACGCCCCTGGCTTAACTGTGCACGCCCCTGGCTTAACCGTGCACGCCCCTGGCTTAACCGTGCACGCCCACACAAGGCGTGACAGTACACACTACGCGTCGCCCCATCCCACGATGCATGAAGAACACACACTAACGACCCTTTCCGCCTCAACAACATGGTGAACACGAGGCGCTGATCCACCAGCGATCAGCACACACGAGGCGCTGATCCACCAGCGATCAGCACACACGAGGCGCTGATCCACCAGCGATCAGCACACACAAGGCGCTGATCCACCAGCGATCAGCACACACAAGGCGCTGATCCACCAGCGATCAGCACACACGAGGCGCTGATCCACCAGCGATCAGCACACACGAGGCGCTGATCCACCAGCGATCAGCACACACAAGGCGCTGATCCACCAGCGATCAGCACACACAAGGCGCTGATCCACCAGCGATCAGCACACACAAGGCGCTGATCCACCAGCGATCAGCACACACGAGGCGCTGATCCACCAGCGATCAGCACACACAAGGCGCTGATCCACCAGCGATCAGCACACACAAGGCGCTGATCCACTAGCGATCAGCACACACGAGGCGCTCCGGGAACTCCTCCCACTTGCCACTTAACACACAACATTTGTACCGTAGTATTGAAGAACATTACATTTATGTCCCCTTGGCAAGGCTCTTACTAGGTGTGTTTCCAGAGGACGACGCGGCCCTTCCCCCATGGGTGTCGGGGTAGTGTTTGTGAGTGGGTGTGGAGGTAGAGTGAGTGGGTGTGGAGGTAGAGTGGGTGTGGAGGTACAGTGAGTGGGTGTGGAGGTAGAGTGGGTGTGGAGGTACAGTGAGTGGGTGTGGAGGTAGAGTGAGTGGGTGTGGAGGTAGAGTGAGTGGGTGTGGAGGTAGAGTGCAGGTGGGTGTGGAGGTAGAGTGAGTGGGTGTGGAGGTAGATTGAGTGGGTGTGGAGGTAGAGTGAGTGGGTGTGGAGGTAGAGTGGGTGTGGAGGTACAGTGAGTGGGTGTGGAGGTAGAGTGTAGATGGGTGTGGAGGTAGAGTGAGTGGGTGTGGAGGTAGAGTGAGTGGGTGGGGAGGTAGAGTGAGTGGGTGTGGAGGTAGAGTGAGTGGGTGTGGAGGTAGAGTGCAGGTGGGTGTGGAGGTAGAGTGAGTGGGTGTGGAGGTAGATTGAGTGGGCGTGGAGGTAGAGTGAGTGGGTGTGGAGGTACAGTGAGTGTGGAGGTAGAGTGGGTGTGGAGGTAGAGTGAGTGGGTGTGGAGGTAGAGTGAGTGGGTGTGGAGGTAGAGTGAGTGGGTGTGGAGGTACAGTGGGTGTGGAGGTAGAGTGAGTGGGTGTGGAGGTAGAGTGTAGATGGGTGTGGAGGTAGAGTGAGTGGGTGTGGAGGTAGAGTGAGTGAGTGTGGAGGTAGAGTGAGTGGGTGTGGAGGTAGAGTGAGTGGGTGTGGAGGTAGAGTGAGTGGGTGTGGAGGTAGAGTGAGTGGGTGTGGAGGTAGAGTGAGTGGGTGTGGAGGTACAGTGGGTGTGGAGGTAGAGTGGGTGTGGAGGTACAGTGAGTGGGTGTGGAGGTAGAGTGGGTGGGTGTGGAGGTACAGTGAGTGGGTGTGGAGGTAGAGTGGGTGTGGAGGTACAGTGAGTGGGTGTGGAGGTAGAGTGAGTGGGTGTGGAGGTACAGTGAGTGGGTGTGGAGGTAGAGTGAGTGGGTGTGGAGGTAGAGTGTAGATGGGTGTGGAGGTAGAGTGAGTGGGTGTGGAGGTAGAGTGAGTGGGTGGGGAGGTAGAGTGAGTGGGTGTGGAGGTAGAGTGAGTGGGTGTGGAGGTAGAGTGCAGGTGGGTGTGGAGGTAGAGTGAGTGGGTGTGGAGGTAGATTGAGTGGGTGTGGAGGTAGAGTGAGTGGGTGTGGAGGTAGAGTGTAGATGGGTGTGGAGGTAGAGTGAGTGGGTGTGGAGGTAGAGTGGGTGTGGAGGTAGAGTGAGTGGGTGTGGAGGTAGAGTGGGTCGGAGGTAGAGTGTGTGGGTGTGGAGGTAGAGTGAGTGGGTGTGGAGGTAGAGTGAGTGGGTGTGGAGGTAGAGTGAGTGGGTGTGGAGGTAGAGTGAGTGGGTGTGGAGGTAGAGTGGGTGGGTGTGGAGGTAGAGTGAGTGGGTGTGGAGGTAGAGTGAGTGGGTGGGGAGGTAGAGTGAGTGGGTGTGGAGGTAGAGTGAGTGGGTGTGGAGGTAGAGTGGGTGTGGAGGTGGAGTGAGTGGGTGTGGAGGTAAAGTGAGTGGGTGTGGAGGTAGAGTGCAGGTGGGTGTGGAGGTAGAGTGAGTGGGTGTGGAGGTAGAGTGTAGGTGGGTGTGGAGGTAGAGTGAGTGGGTGTGGAGGTAGAGTGAGTCGGTGTGGAAGTAGAGTGAGTGGGTGTGGAGGTAGAGTGAGTGGGTGTGGAGGTAGAGTGAGTGGGTGTGGAGGTAGAGTGAGTTCGTGTGGAGGTAGAGTGAGTTCGTGTGGAGGTAGAGTGAGTTCGTGTGGAGGTAGAGTGAGTGGGTGTGGAGGTAGAGTGAGTGGGTGTGGAGGTAGAGTGAGTGGGTGTGGAGGTAGAGTGAGTGGGTGTGGAGGTAGAGTGAGTGGGTGTGGAGGTAGAGTGGGCGGGTGTGGAGGTAGAGTGAGTGGGTGTGGAGGTAGAGTGGGTGTGGAGGTAGAGTGAGTGGGTGTGGAGGTAGAGTGAGTTCGTGTGGAGGTAGGGTGGGTGGGTGTGGAGGTAGAGTGAGTGGGTGTGGAGGTAGAGTGAGTGGATGTGGAGGTAGAGTGAGTGGGTGTGGAGGTAGAGTGAGTGGGTGTGGAGGTAGAGTGAGTGGGTGTGGAGGTAGAGTGAGTTCGTGTGGAGGTAGAGTGAGTTCGTGTGGAGGTAGAGTGAGTGGGTGTGGAGGTAGAGTGAGTGGGTGTGGAGGTAGAGTGTGTGGGTGTGGAGGTAGAGTGAGTGGGTGTAGAGGTAGATTGTAGGTGGCGAGTTACTGAAGTGTTTTTTTGTTATTTTGCCCCGAAAGGTTGATATTATTGAGCTGCGTCGCTAATATCGTGAGTGAACACACCGCCATAACAGCATGCACAACACCCCATATGGAAGAACCCTGACTGTTTATAACAGCATCAGGGACTTGATCACTACACCTGGGGATCTGTGAGCGCCCTCAGGGTACATAGTCCCTTCACAGAATTGCCAGGTCTCGGCTAGCATCAGTCTGAGCCACACTAGCTCAAGGACCCGCCAGTAATGACCTGTATACAAGTTGTCCCTGGTAAAGAGATCCAAGACACAGGTACTCCAAGGTTGGGTTCCAGCCGCCACAAGAAGCTTGCACTTTTGGGGTCTTCCTAGAGGTTGTGGTGAGTTTGGAGGCATAGATTTCTACTCTAGCGACAGCAGATACATCCAAGACTCGAGACATTGCGGTAAGAGAACGTGTTGAGAGCTTTTCATGGGTTAGAAAGATTGACATTCTAGCTGGGCGAATGGTGCCAAATATGTGGGAGAACCGAGAGAAGTCAGAGTACTTGGAGAGCCCTCGTCGAGCACGACATGCGCCCAGGGATGAGTCTTGTCAAGCTGGGAACACACTTTATGAATTGTTTGGCTTTCTACGTGTAGTGAGATTTACTGGAACAAGCTGTTTGTATACAGAGGATACGCAGAGGCATTACAAATAATTGTTCTATCAGAGTTCATAAGTGCAGAAGAGATCTCTGCATTCATTATAATTATTGATGTGCTGGAGTCAGCATTGTAGGACAAAACTGAACTACACGACATGTTGCAAGGTGTGGACCATTGTCCTGCTTATTGCATCAGTGAAGTAAATAGAGAAAAGTTGACTTGTGTAAGCAACATTCAAATGGGGGAGGGGGAAGCATTGTGTGAAACCCTGGTTCAGCTTCAGTGGAAGCCTCAGGAACCCTCGAGGGTTCACTAGAACCCCAGGTTACAATCCTTTTGATCATGTCGTGGCATGTTTGTCTAGGGCGTGTGTGTGTGGGAACCTCCCCCGCATAAGTTCGAATTCTCTCACGGCTCCTACGGATTGGTTCCTTAATAGAGTCACGTTAGTGTGGGTTCTCCATGTGTAATAATAATAATAATAATAATAATAATAATAATAATAATAATAATAATAATAATAATAATAATAAATCCCATTAACGTGATATATCAATGAGAAAATCAGTTGGAGCCATAATGAGGATTCGAACTCTGGGAATTCCCAAGCAATAATAATAATGATTGTATTAACAAAACATATATAACATGTTACAATGGTGTAATATCTGGTGGAGGAAGTGTACACGTCGCAGAGTCACCAATATACACAGCACTTGGAGCAAGTGTAGCATGGCAGGGGCGGTAATGGTACCTCTGTAGCGGTTGGTACCTGTGTGTTGCCCAGCACAATGTTGCACTCTCCGAGCTCAATATTTATGGTTGTGCTGATAATAAACTGCTGCCTGTTGTTTGTGCTGTCACGACGACAGACATAAATACATCAATATGATCTAAACATCAATACAGTTGATCAGACTTGTCTCTGCAACGAAAATGTTTTGAAAATACAAACCAAAAAATTCAAAGACGAATTTCACATTACCCAAAACACCTATAGGCCTATCAAGACCTAACGTAGCCAAACTTAACCAAATATTTTCTAACATATTAAACGAAATCACTTTACAAATCACTTTACAAATCACTTTACAAATCAATTTACAAATCAATTTACAAATCAATTTACAAATCATTTTACAAATCATTTTACAAATCAAATAAATAACGTTGAAAAGAAGCCAACATATTTAACATCACTCCTCCTCGTCATCACCAGGGGGCAATAAACATCATTAAACATTAAACAAACAGGTTTACTCGTCGGAGTGCCCCCCCCCCCCGCATCCCCCGTCCTCGCTGGGTAAATATAACAAACATGAAGCAATTGCAAAAAAAAAAAAAAAAAAAAAACGGGCTTCTAGTTAGACGTGAGCAAACACTTGTATTTGCGCAAGATTTTCCCGGCTTGATTCATACGGAGATGTTCCTGAGACGTTCCTTGCTCCTTAGATGTTCCGGGCTCCTGAGGTGTTCCGAGCCCGCACAACCACGCTAAACCAAGTTGTTAAGTAACACGGAGCACGTCAGTCGGCCCCCACAACCACAACCTCTTATGGGGAACCACTAGGAACAGGGTAAAAAAGGGAGACGCAATAATATGATAAACTGTGGGAGAAGAGAGAGGATAAAAAAAGCAAGAAAAAGCACAAAAGCAAAACATAAAAATTAGAAACTATGAAAGTACACATGAACACATAAAAGTATATATAAGCGGCTGATAAAAATAATTTTTTTCGCCGATAAAATAGGCGAAAGTTAATCAGAGTCAAGAAATAGCGCGTGGAACAAATGTTGTTTGATGTTTGAAGCACAGGGCAGTATGGGTGTGTACATGTCAGTAGGTGCATCCACCCGAGACAGCAGGAGAGCGCACGTACGGGCCCCAGTACGGACATCAGCAGGAGAGCTTAGAGACGAAGCAGGACACTAAACACACAACTGAACAAAGGGCACGAAACTACTGCACGAAACTACTGCACGAACACAGGTGCCAAAGGGACACACATACGCCCAGGAGAAACGAAAACACTTTTGGCTTCCAAAAAAGCTGGAATGAGTTCAGTGAGAGAAAAACGTCAATTGGCACACAATTAGACAAAACCTCTTGGGATAAAAAGAGGAATGTTGCAGGATTACTTACCTCTTTTATATAAAAGACTCGCCCTCAAACACCAGACGCTCAACACAATAGCAGCTTTTAAAGACCCTTGACTGACACGACCTGAGCCTTAAGTCGGCAGCTTGAGCAACACCTTAGGTCCTAAGGTGTTGCTCAAGCTTCACTGGGACAGCTTAAGGTCTTACTAAAGCTCTTGATACTCTGCGAGAGAAGGTCGTACTAAGCTGCTAAAGCTTCAGAAACAATTCAAGGTCCTACTCAACCTATTGCAACTCACAAGCCATTACGACTATATAGCACTGGGAAGGGGTCAGGATAAGAATTTGGGATGTGACGGGGAAGGGAAAGAATGGTGCCCAACCACTTGGACGGTCGGGGATTGAACACCGACCTGCATGAAGCGAGACCGTCCAGTCAAAATGGTTGGGCTGGAGGCTCACACAGGAACGATGTCTGTCGCTGGTTTGGAATATGGAGGATAGGGAGTAGCATGTGGAAGGGAGAGAGGGATGAAGGTAGGCAAGGAATAGGAAAGGGAAGGATAGGAAGGTGGGAAGAAACGCATTGAAGGGAAAGCAGGAGAAAGAACAGTTGGGATGGAATTCACTACAAGAAGACACAAGAGGAAAGAAAGAAGAGAATGCAGAGCAGACGAGAAGGCAGAACAGAGAACAGAAGAGCAAAACTAGAAGACGAGACATCCCAATAGAGGTTCACAGTAGCAAGGGTTCACGTCAATGGGAACATGGAGAGAAGAACTGGGTGAGGGAGTGGGTGAGGGAGAGGACGAGGGGTGAGGGAGAGGGTGAGAGAGAGGGCGAGGGGTGAGGGAGAGGGGTGAGGGAGAGGGCGAGGGAGAGGGCGAGGGAGAGTATCCTCCCTCGTCCTACCTCATAAGAGAGAGGGCCAGAAGGCCCCACACAGGCCCCTCCTCCCTTATAAAAGAGTCATCCCCCATATCAACTTTAATAATGAAGACTCAAATCGTCTCCCAGGACTGAGGGGGAACTATGCGAGATGACAACGCAATTACGGTGAAATATGCGAGATTACAGAGAAATTGCTCTCAAATATGCGGCCCTACGATGAATATGCAAAAGAATAGAGCTGGGCAGGAATAATGAGGAGCATGAGGGAACGCCATGCTCCCCGCTGCACTGTGGCAATCATAGAGGTAGAGCTGATGAGCTCTACGTGAACACGATCATCTGATGTCACAGCTACAGGACTAAGGTGTAGTGGACACTCTTCCAGTTTCAAGTTACTAACCTATAAATTGAGGAGTTCTCTTGTGTGTATGTATGTGTGTGTGTGTGTGTGTGTGTGTGTGTGTGTGTGTGTGTGTGTGTGTGTGTGTGTGTGTGTGTGTGTGTGTGTGTGTGTGTTTGATATACAAAAATTTACTGTTGGACCAAAAAAAAGTTCCATTTTTGTACTATTGGAATACTGAAAGAGGCAAAATAAAATAGTGAACCATTAACTATAGAACTTGACCGTGGGCTGTCCAATGGCTAAATAAGCAACACTAGGTCTAATGTACGCCATCTGAGGCCTCATTTTGTACACCCCCCATGGACTATATTAGTCCTTCGAAAGCCTGTGTTTGATTCATTATTTTTAGTGACTTTAAAATTAATAGTATAAAAGGTGGTCTGTTTGGGTGCAACAGACCATTTTTGTACGTTCTAACAGTACCTGGTGTAGATACTTTAATTACAGGATAAGAGGTTAGATAACAGTAATCAATGGAACATTGTGGATTAAGTCGATTAAGGCAATGTCTGGGATGCTCCCGGACGCAGGTTCGAATCCTCGTCACGGCCCTTGTGGATTTCTTCAATCAATGGAATCAATAACTTGATAACTGATACTCTCACGCATCTTGCCTGTCAATCATTGCCTCACCCGCACCGACATTCTCTGTCAATATCTCGCATCACAAAAGAGAACCTATTCCCTCAAGATATCACTAGTAAACATTGGGGTACAGTTAATGTTCCTGGGTTTGAATGTTGAAGTTATCTTGCGCCACCGCTGATGAAGGAAGATATCAACTGCTGCGATAATTGTCAGTCTGTGAACAATAGTAGCTTTCTGATGTGAAAGTTTGGATTGGAGGTACTCTATAAATTGTGGTGTTAGACAATCCTGCTACCGCAAGTTGGCATTAGCTGCGCCTGTAAGACACACCTGACCTCTGTTACACATGTGGGACACAGATGCCCAGTCTTATAACCCTCCGAATTTGCCACAAACACTTGGTTAGTAGAGAAGTGAGGGTGAGTCAGATGTGAGCATGAATAAGTGAGTGGGACAAGAGGAATAGATAGAAGAGGAGGAGGAGGATAGGCCAGACAGAGCTATGCAGGTGTGTAGTGTCCTAAGATCAGTCATGACTTAGGCAGTTATTGGCCAGACAGAAATGTCTTCATTCTCCCCTACATCAATCGTCTTACTGTGTGACAAGTGAGATCACACTGCAACACGGAGCTCGCATTCACCAAGTGTGACCCGAGGCTCAGGTCTGGTCACCGCTGAGTGAGGAACGGTGTGCAGGAGGTGGGCGCTGGGAGGTGACCTGTAGGCCAGAGTCCTTGTGATCTGTGAGGGTGTCGTGCACTGGCCTGGAAGAGCAGACACCTGCCCTTGATAATACCGCGGCTGTTGAGTTGACGGGGGTGGGTGTAGCGAGGCCAGAGTTGACGAGGGTGGGTGTAGCGAGGCCAGAGTTGACGAGACGTTAGAAAGATTTTTTCAGTGTTAGAGTAGTAGACAAATGGAATGCATTAGGAAGTAATGTGGTGGAGGCTGACTCCATACACAGTTTCAAGTGTAGATATGATAGAGCCCAATAGGCTCAGGAACCTGTACACCTGTTGATTGACGGTTGAGAGGCGGGACCAAAGAGCCAGAGCTCAACCCCGCAAGCACAAATAGGTGAGTACACACACACACACACACACACACACACACACACACACACACACACACACACACACCTATTCCTGTACAACTGGTGTACAGGAATCTGTACACCAGTTGATTGACAGTTGAGAGGCGGGACCAAAGAGCCAAAGCTCAACCCCCGCAAGCACAATTAGGTGAGTACAATTAGGTGAGTACACACACACACACGCACGTCATTGTGGAGAGGCCGCAGGGTAAACAGCAGGGAACGTGGCTTCTCGCCAGTGTGAAGGATCACATCTATTGGCACACAACCCTCCACCCACACCACCACCACCCACACAACCCTCCACCCACACAACCCTCCACCCACACCACCACCTCCCACACAACCCTCCACCCACACCACCACCACCCACACAACCCTCCACCCACACCACCACCACCCACACAACCCTCCACCCACACCACCACCTCCCACACAACCCTCCACCCACACCACCACCTCCCACACAACCCTCCACCCACACCACCACCACCCACACAACCCTCCACCCACACCACCACCTCCCACACAACCCTCCACCCACACCACCACCACCCACACAACCCTCCACCCACACCACCACCACCCACACAACCCTCTACCCACACCACCACCACCCACACCACCACCTCCCACACAACCCTCCACCCACACCACCACCACCCACACAACCCTCTACCCACACCACCACCACCCACACCACCACCTCCCACACAACCCTCCACCCACACCACCACCACCCACACAACCCTCCACCCACACCACCACCACCCACACAACCCTCCACCCACACCACCACCTCCCACACAACCCTCCACCCACAGCACCACCACCCACACAACCCTCCACCCACAGCACCACCACCCACACAACCCTCCACCCACACCACCACCTCCCACACAACCCTCCACCCACACCACCACCACCCACACAACCCTCCACCCACACCACCACCACCCACACAACCCTCCACCCACACCACCACCACCCACACAACCCTCCACCCACAGCACCACCACCCACACAACCCTCCACCCACAGCACCACCACCCACACAACCCTCCACCCACACCACCACCACCCACACAACCCTCCACCCACACCACCACCACCCACACAACCCTCCACCCACACCACCACCTCCCACACAACCCTCCACCCACACCACCCATCCCTCCCTCTCTCTCCTTCCCTCCCATCATCCCTCTCTCTCACTCTCCTAGCGCTTTGGCCTGGGTTCGTATCCTGGCCGGGGAGGATTGACTGGGCGCCAATCCTTAACTGCAGCCTCTCTTCACCCAGCAAGAAAGGTGAAAGGAGAAAAAAGGAAAATATTATTATAGTTTAAGACCATAAATTAGTTTAGTTAAGGCGAGTGACAGCGGCGGGAATTATCATATTACAGAACGAAAGAGAAGTCACCTTAGCAGAAAAGGAAACAGTAAACGGAAATGAGAATGAGAGAAAATGTGCAGCTTGTTCCAGGCGCCGTCTGGGGGTCCTGTTGAGTGTACACTCTTAACAACACTACGATCTTTACACTCTTCCGCTTGCTACCAGGGGCCAGAGTCACAAAGCAGTTACGCAAGCACTGACGAACCTGTACATCTTTTCTCAATCTTTGGCGGCTTTGTTTTCAATTATTAAACAGTTAATGAGCTCCGAAGCACCAGGAGACTGTTTATAACAATAACAACAGCTGATTGGCAAGTTTTCATGCTTGTAAACTGTTTAATATATGTAACCAAAGCCGTCAAAGATTGAGGAAAGATGTACACGTTCGTAAGTACTTGCGTAACTGCTTCGTGAATCTGGCCCCTGACGTGTACTGGCCACTCATTCTTTCCTCCCCATCGACTTGAGAATGGTCCAGGACGGACCGAAACGTCGTCGTCCCTTCACCTACTAGTGTGTGGTCTGGTCAACGTTCCCATCACCCCTGTCTCCCCACCACCCCTTCCTCCCCACCAACCTTCTCTCCGCACCATGTGTTGGGGAAATGTCTATGTGGTATACTTGTAGTTGTGTAAGGGTTCGGGAGGAGGGGGAGCTGAAGTGTTTCTACCCGACAAGGGAACTGTTGTGTGAGGACTGACCTCTCCTCCGTGCTTGCCTCAACTCCACAAATCTTGCCTCGAAGAACTGATTAGTTATTACAACATTGTATCTTGGCATTCTCCAGTGCGTTGTTTAATGATTCTAGCAGGACGTTGGTACTGGTGGTGGTGGTGCAGGACGTTGGTACTGGTGGTGGTGGTGCAGGACGTTGGTACTGGTGGTGGTGGTGCAGGACGTTGGTACTGGTGGTGGTGGTGCAGGACGTTGGTACTGGTGGTGGTGGTGCAGGACGTTGGTACTGGTGGTGGTGGTGCAGGACGTTGGTACTGGTGGTGGTGGTGCAGGACGTTGGTACTGGTGGTGGTGGTGCAGGACGTTGGTACAAGTGGTGGTGGTGCAGGACGTTGGTACTGGTGGTGGTGGTGCAGGACGCTGCCACTCAGGACGCTCCCGTTGGTGCAGTATCAACAGGCTGTGCAATGTCTCTCCCAATACGCCGTTAATAACATTACTTAGCAACGTTTGCGCCTCATTTTTATGCTGTCGTCCGCTGTTAAAAGTGACGAGGTGGAGGGCAGAGTTGTGTGGTACTGCCCCGTGTATGTATGTAGGGTCAACACTAGCTCTTGGACCCCACCTTTCACTGATCTATTGCACTGACTCACAGCTCTCTGTTTCTTATCACACACACACTCTGGAAACTATGGATGGTGTTAGTGCCATTTGCCCCCTCTTTCACCGCTTTGTAAGTCACATTTCTGAACTGAATGTGGGGCGGGGTTAGCTGGGGAACTTACAGACCAGCTGTGGCCAGTTGTTTCACACTCAACCGGTTTCACGTGGTTACGACGTGAAACCGGTTGAGGGCGATTTCGTCCTCAGCAGGCCGTCTACAACTTGTTGTTCTTAAGATTCGCTACCTGGAACAAAGTTATAAGTAGCACGGGCTATGGTGAGCCCGTAGTGCCTGTGTCTACAACTCTTCTTTGAGAACAAATGTTAGCTGCCACCCCCAGTAGCCACCGTGCTGGTTACTGTAATAACTTCACTCACCTTTGGCGCACCTCGTTCAACCACGCACATATAAGTTTGAAGCAAGGACACCCACTTATGTCTTACTGGCTTACTGAGGCACCTGGGCCCTGGTACCACGATGGTACTGGCACTGCAGGAGGTCGTAAATGTTGTGTACAACGGTCTGGTGTCCGGAACTGACACTCACAGCTCCACAATGACCCCGGTGTCACACAGCCTATGCAGGAAGGTGCACAAGCTCCTCCCTCGAGTCCCACAGTGTACAAGTAAGTTGTGATAACTCAGACTCTGCTGGGTCAATAAATAACAGGAAGGACACAGAAACGCAAAGTTAATAAAAAGTAATAGAATTAATGGAAAAGCAGATTGCACAGGACGTCAGTAACCTGTTTATAAAAAAAATTAAATGCGCAGTCGGCTCTCAAGTCATTAAGTTGCCTTTGGCACTTTGTGTTTATAAATCTTACGTTTTTATAAGCACTTCATGAGTGTCAGAAAATAAATGAAAGAAGTCAGAAAACTCTAAATAAAAATCAGAGAAGTTCACTTCACTTGGTCGGTACTTGAAAGTCATTTAATGACACCCCCTGCCTCCTGGGGTGGTGTCATCACAGTAAACAGACACCCCCTGCCTCCTGGGGTGGTGTCATCACAGTAAACAGACACCCCCTGCCTCCTGGGGTGGTGTCATCACAGTAAACAGACACCCCCTGCCTCCTGGGGTGGTGTCATCACAGTAAACAGACACCCCCTGCCTCCTGGGGTGGTGTCATCACAGTAAACAGACACCCCCTGCCTCCTGGGGTGGTGTCATCACAGTAAACAGACACCCCCTGCCTCCTGGGGTGGTGTCATCACAGTAAACAGACACCCCCTGCCTCCTGGGGTGGTGTCATCACAGTAAACAGACGCCCCCTGCCTCCTGGGGTGGTGTCATCACAGTAAACAGACACCCCCTGCCTCCTGGGGTGGTGTCATCACAGTAAACAGACACCCCCTGCCTCCTGGGGTGGTGTCATCACAGTAAACAGACACCCCCTGCCTCCTGGGGTGGTGTCATCACAGTAAACAGACACCCCCTGCCTCCTGGGGTGGTGTCATCACAGTAAACAGACACCCCCTGCCTCCTGGGGTGGTGTCATCACAGTAAACAGACACCCCCTGCCTCCTGGGGTGGTGTCATCACAGTAAACAGACACCCCCTGCCTCCTGGGGTGGTGTCATCACAGTAAACAGACACCCCCTGCCTCCTGGGGTGGTGTCATCACAGTAAACAGACACCCCCTGCCTCCTGGGGTGGTGTCATCACAGTAAACAGACACCCCCTGCCTCCTGGGGTGGTGTCATCACAGTAAACAGACACCCCCTGCCTCCTGGGGTGGTGTCATCACAGTAAACAGACACCCCCTGCCTCCTGGGGTGGTGTCATCACAGTAAACAGACACCCCATGCCTCCTGGGGTGGTGTCATCACAGTAAACAGACACCCCATGCCTCCTGGGGTGGTGTCATCACAGTAAACAGACACCCCATGCCTCCTGGGGTGGTGTCATCACAGTAAACAGACACCCCATGCCTCCTGGGGTGGTGTCATCAAGGTAAACAGACACCCCATGCCTCCTGGGGTGGTGTCATCACAGTAAACAGACACCCCATGCCTCCTGGGGTGGTGTCATCACAGTAAACAGACGCCCCCTGCCTCCTGGGGTGGTGTCATCACAGTAAACAGACACCCCCTGCCTCCTGGGGTGGTGTCATCACAGTAAACAGACACCCCCTGCCTCCTGGGGTGGTGTCATCACAGTAAACAGACACCCCCTGCCTCCTGGGGTGGTGTCATCAAGGTAAACAGACGCCCCCTGCCTCCTAGGGTGGTGTCATCAAGGTAAACAGACGCCGGAATAGGGAGGGAACTGTTAGTCAACTAGCCACAGATCCTTGGATCACCTGACAGTCCATTATGTTTTTCTTGGTGTGTGGCAGCGGCACGAAGCGCGGGAAACATTGTACCTGCCGCCACACTCGTCACTCATGCTGGTGTCTCACCCGTCCACTTACTGCCGCACAGGTTCACTTCACGCTTGACGTAATCCAGACTACCTGCCGATGGCTGTGGGGGCTCAAGTGACACTGAAAACCCCAACTCCTCACCGTGACTTGTCACTGTGGGCCAGAGTACACACACACACACACACACACACACACACACACACACACACACACACACACACACACACACACACACACACACACACACACACACGTCATAACTAGCAATAAGCTATTCGAAACACTAAACATATCTGACAACTCACTCCGGTGTTAATATACGGTTGACAAACTACTCAGCGTCAACCAGATTAGAATGACATTTTAATTAACGCAGAATTTGTTCGGGCTCAACTAGAAGCAACCGAATTATAGGTTAACGTTGCAAAATGTGCCCATTATACTTGAATCATTTTACTGCTCGATGTGCATTTGAAATTTGCAACAGAAGTGAACTTTGCTCAGCTTAGTATATTTAGTGGTGGAGATTTGATGCCAAGTTTTATTGGATTTGTCAAGGAACGCAAATAGCAATTTAACCCTAAACCAGGTCAAAGGTCAACAACGTGACGGGAAAAATATTATCGTTTGAGACTTTATATCAACTACATGTATATAAAACTAGATATTGTAACCAGCGATGCCCGGGTCAACCCTGAGCACAGGCCTCACTCTTCCCCACACACCTCCCCTGTCTCCTCCAACACGCTCACACCCCTAAACACCCCCTACCATTCTCCCCTCACAAACAACCTCCCCATCGCTACCCACACACACCCCTTCGAGTCTTCTCCCATATACACCCACGTGAAATCCAGGTTAAATGTCATCCTTGTGATCAGGTCAAATGTGGCCCTGGCGATCAGGTCAAATGTGGCCCTGGCGATCAGGTCAAATGTGGCCCTGGCGATCAGGTCAAATGTGGCCCTGGCGATCAGGTCAAATGTGGCCCTGGCGATCAGGTCAAATGTGGCCCTGGCGATCAGGTCAAATGTGGCCCTGGCGATCAGGTCAAATGTGGCCCTGGCGATCAGGTCAAATGTGGCCCTGGCGATCAGGTCAAATGTGGCCCTGGCGATCAGGTCAAATGTGGCCCTGGCGATCAGGTCAAATGTGGCCCTGGCGATCAGGTCAAATGTGGCCCTGGCGATCAGGTCAAATGTGGCCCTGGCGATCAGGTCAAATGTGGCCCTGGCGATCAGGTCAAATGTGGCCCTGGCGATCAGGTCAAATGTGGCCCTGGCGATCAGGTCAAATGTGGCCCTGGCGATCAGGTCAAATGTGGCCCTGGCGATCAGGTCAAATGTGGCCCTGGCGATCAGGTCAAATGTGGCCCTGGCGATCAGGTCAAATCTACTCTGTATTGTCATATGGCAGAGTTAAAATATATAAGTAGTAGTTAAACATGGATACTAAACCCCGTAGACTTTTGACGAGCGATATATTTTTTTCACTAAGTAAAATACTATGCAAATACTATGTAAACTAACACTATGTTAAACTAAACTAATAAACTAATACTAAAAATACTATGTAAATACTAAAATAATACGCAATTACTATGAACCGACCAGGAGTTGAACCTGCTTACCCAGAGATCACCCCCGGCACACAGTAATGATACCACTTCACCAACGATAACCATTCAAGCTCTTTTTCAGATATATTCTTACAGTAGGACTGGCTCCATAGATTTCTATAACAAGGTTCACAAACATTAACGAAATTTGTTACTGTCCTGAACAAGTAATTTAACGCTGAATGTTCAGGGACGGACAAGTTGAATTCCTTTGTGGTTCATGGTATTTTGAGTGCAAATACCAGTCACTAACAATTACCTTGATCATACTTTGATAACATTATTATCACGTATTGCAATTTATCACATATTTAAATTATTAAAAAATGGAATTCTAACAGGGTGGGTGTGGAAGGCAGGGTGGGTGAGGGAGGCAGGGTGGGTGAGGAAGGCAGGGTGGGTGAGGGAGGCAGGGTGGGTGTGGGAGGCAGGGTGGGTGTGGAAGGCAGGGTGGGTGTGGGAGGCAGGGTGGGTGTGGAAGGCAGGGTGGGTGTGGGAGGCAGGGTGGGTGTGGGAGGCAGGGTGGGTGTGGGAGGCAGGGTGGGTGTGGGAGGCAGGGTGGGTGTGGAAGGCAGGGTGGGTGTGGGAGGCAGGGTGGGTGTGGAAGGCAGGGTGGGTGTGGAAGGCAGGGTGGGTGTGGAAGGCAGGGTGGGTGTGGGAGGCAGGGTGGGTGTGGAAGGCAGGGTGGGTGTGGAAGGCAGGGTGGGTGTGGGAGGCAGGGTGGGTGTGGGAGGCAGGGTGGGTGTGGGAGGCAGGGTGGGTGTGGGAGGCAGGGTGGGTGTGGGAGGCAGGGTGGGTGTGGAAGGCAGGGTGGGTGTGGAAGGCAGGGTGGGTGTGGAAGGCAGGGTGGGTGTGGGAGGCAGGGTGGGTGTGGGAGGCAGGGTGGGTGTGGAAGGCAGGGTGGGTGTGGGAGGCAGGGTGGGTGTGGAAGGCAGGGTGGGTGTGGAAGGCAGGGTGGGTGTGGGAGGCAGGGTGGGTGTGGAAGGCAGGGTGGGTGTGGGAGGCAGGGTGGGTGTGGGAGGCAGGGTGGGTGTGGGAGGCAGGGTGGGAGTGGGAGGCAGGGTGGGTGTGGAAGGCAGGGTGGGTGTGGAAGGCAGGGTGGGTGTGGAAGGCAGGGTGGGTGTGGGAGGCAGGGTGGGTGTGGAAGGCAGGGTGGGTGTGGGAGGCAGGGTGGGTGTGGGAGGCAGGGTGGGTGTGGGAGGCAGGGTGGGTGTGGAAGGCAGGGTGGGTGTGGAAGGCAGGGTGGGTGTGGGAGGCAGGGTGGGTGAGGGAGGGACAGAGTTATGGAGCAGTCTTGGACCACAAGCACCTACCAGGCAGTGAAAATAATGACTCACTTAAGTGGCTGGAGCTGAGGTTCAAAACTCTAGGTTTAAAAGAGTGCAATAACTCAAAAAGTGCAGGGGTGGTGGTGGAGAGTGCAGGGGGGTGGTGGAGAGTGCAGGGGGGTGGTGGAGAGTGCAGGGGGGTGGTGGAGAGTGCAGGGGGGTGGTGGAGAGTGCAGGGGGGTGGTGGAGAGTGCAGGGGGGTGGTGGAGAGTGCAGGGGGGTGGTGGAGAGTGCAGGGGGGTGGTGGAGAGTGCAGGGGGGTGGTGGAGAGTGCAGGGGGGTGGTGGAGAGTGCAGGGGGGTGGTGGAGAGTGCAGGGGAGTGGTGGAGAGTGCAGGAGGGGGTGGAGAGTGCAGGGGAGGTTGGAGTGCAGGGGTGGGGGTGGAGAGTGCAGGGGTGGGGGTGGAGAGTGCAGGGGGGGAGGAGAGTGCAGGGGTGGGGATGGAGAGTGCAGGGGAGGTTGGAGAGTGCTGAAAGTGTGGCGTGCAAGGAGGAGGTTGCAGAGTGCAGGAAGTGTGCAGAGTGCAGAGAGTGTTCTCCCTGTATATATTTAACAAACCACTAAGAATGTTCTGCAATAACACCTATATTACGAAAAACTCAGAATGTTCTTCCCGGTATAACACCTACATAACATTGTTTTAAAAAGTTCTACCCAGTCTAACAACTATAACACAAATCATTAATTACTTGTGACCTTTCATAACAACACTATAACTAACTACCAACAGTATACTCCCTTTATAATAAATACATAACAACCCAATAAGCTAACACAGAAAAAACATGTAAATTCTCATGATATGAGAACAAGCTCCAACAGCTGTTATTTACAAACATTTGAGAGGCAATTCACACGTGCGATTAAAGAGTGAAAAACGAGGGATCAAATACTTCTCCTGCTGATCACAACGCCAATTAAAACTTCTTTCATTCCTTGAGCTTCCAATCCATAAGCCAAGCTCTTTCTCAAACTTTTAGAGCCAACTGGGAATAGATCTTGGAGGGACCATTATTCTCCATAATTTAATTCTCTTAGAAAGTTTAGTTTTAGACAAAAGATTTTTAATTTTACATGAAAACTAGTGAGCTGTCATTTGTTATATTACACAGATGGCCCACAAGGAGGCCAGTCACACAGCTGGCCAGAAGGAGGTCAGTCACACAGCTGGCCACAAGGAGGCCAGTCAAACAGCTGGCCACAAGGAGGCCAGTCACACAGCTGGCCCACAAGGAGGCCAGTCACACAGGTGGCCCACAAGGAGGCCAGTCACACAGGTGGCCCAGAAGGAGGCCAGTCACACAGATGGCCCACAAGGAGGCCAGTCACACAGCTGGCCACAAGGCGCCCAGTCAAACAGCTGGCCAAAAGAAACGTCGTCAAACAGCTCTACACCTCAGGAGCCCAGTCAAAACAAGCGATAATACACGCTTCTTTTGTTTACAAACCGTCACCGAGTCCTGAATGACTGGCGAGAAAGAAATATTAAAAAATGTTTCTTCCCCCCCGTTAAATATCGGAAAACTTCCCAGCCTATTATACCAATACTGTGGCCAGACTCTTCAGGCAACACTGGCATATGACAGCTGCGATAATTCATCAACTCTTGCTGGGATTTTTGAATCCTTAAAGATCTATACACTTTTGGTCGTATGCAAAGCTCTTCCCAATAGCTTGGTTCCTATGCAATAATGTCTCAAATCATTGGCTCCTGCGCAGAGATGTTCCAGAAAACTGTGGGCTTTGTTGTGATGTTTCAGGATGATGGGTTCTATATTAGGATGTTCAGGACGACGATTTGTAGACAAAATTGTTCCAGCACTGTGAGTCCTATACAAAAGACGTTCCAGGAGTCTGGGTTTGAGAGAGAGAGAGAGAGAGAGAGAGAGAGAGAGAGAGAGAGAGAGAGAGAGAGAGAGAGAGAGAGAGAGAGAGAGAGAGAGAGAGAGAGAGAGACAGAGAGAGAGAGAGAGAGAGAGAGAGAGAGAGAGAGAGAGAGAGAGAGAGAGAGAGAGAGAGAGAGAGAGAGAGAGAGAGAGAGAGAGAGAGAGAAAGAGAGAGAGAGAGAGAGAGAGAGAGAGAGAGAGAGAGAGAGAGAGAGAGAGAGAGAGAGAGAGAGACAGAGAGAGAGAGAGACAGAGAGAGAGAGAGAGAGAGAGAGAGAGAGAGAGAGAGAGAGAGAGAGAGAGAGAGAGAGAGAGAGAGAGAGAGAGAGAGAGAGAGAGAGAGAGAGAGACAGAGAGAGACAGAGAGAGAGACAGACAAAAGGGGTAGGAGGAGGAGGAAGGAGCAGAACAAGAGTTATTATTCACAACAAAGACAGCACTCACGGTAACCACCTGAGGGAGTAAATTGGATGGTTTCACCCTAATTGTCCTCCCTGGTCACTATATTTAATGACACCAGTTTTCACTTTAGCAGACAAATATCGGTAAACACACACACACACACGCCTGAACCCTTACCACTGTTTACTTCATCGACTTTGTGTATACATAATTAATATACATGTCAAGATGCGTGTACACATGTACAATGGTACATGTAGCAATATATTCATGCGTGTTTGCATGCCTGACTTAGAGATATATATAACAAAACAAACAGATGTAAATATAAAAAATATAAAATATTTTCTGGGCGAAGGTGCTGGCAAGATTGTGCACTAGTTCCTGGGCCCCACCATACCAGTGCGACGGGAAATGTTTCACCCGGAAAAACAGGTAGAGAGAGATAGAGACAAAAAGGTAGAGATAAACAAACCAGAGAGATACAGCGAGAGAGAGAGAGAGAGAGAGAGAGAGAGAGAGAGAGAGAGAGAGAGAGAGAGAGAGAGAGAGAGAGAGAGAGAGATATAGATCCTCATATTAATTTTAATTTAATGCTGACATTGGTTTTGTTGATGTAATACCCACAAGTATAAGGCAGGGTGGCCTTATACTTATAATCACTGTATAAGGATGTGAGCTTGATTAACTGATGGCGTCTTATAACACACAAGCAAGGTGTTGTAATTACCTTGATTACGTCTCCTGGGATCAACACCTTTACACACCCAATCAACAACCTGGTTGATACCTGGTTGATGGGGTTCTGGGAGTTCTTCTACTCCCCAAGCCCGGCCCGAGGCCAGGCTCGACTTGTGAGAGTTTGGTCCACCAGGCTGTTGCTTGGAGCGGCCCGCAGGGCCACGTACCCACCACAGCCCGGCTGATCCGGAACTTCTCTTAGAAAACCGTCCAGTTTTCTCTTGAAGATGTCCACGGTTGTTCCGGCAATATTTCTTATGCTCGCTGGGAGGACGTTGAACAACCGCGGACCCCTGATGTTTATACAGTGTTCTCTGATTGTGCCTATGGCACCTCTGCTCTTCACTGGTTCAATCTTGCATTTTCTTCCATATCGTTCACTCCAGTACGTTGTTATTTTACTGTGTAGATTTACAACAACAACACCTTTACTGCTAATCCCTCTAGCACCTGTCAATAGATCACTCACATCACCACAATATAATAATTCCTCCACACACTCATTCACATGAAGTAATGTGAATATATTCAACTCTTCCTGGGAACCAATTTAACCGTATGTTGCATAGTTCTTGGGATAGTCGTTATTAACTACGCCTCCCTATACAGGACACGTCATGCTGTCCTGATTTAATCACTTTGGTCAATTGAGAGTATCGTGATTACAGTCTACTTTAATATTACATGTATCGTCCAACCGCGGAGTACCTTACTGCCACTTTTACCACACCTGAGCATTTTCCAACTCATAAACTGGAGAGAAAATTCTCACTTTTACCTAATGCCACACACACACACGCACACACACACACACACACACACACACACACACACACACACACACACACACACACACACACACACACACACACACACACACGTTGTACTGAACGGGGTGAGAATAGCTTGAGCTACCTCATCCCTTTGTGTGTATTTTACCTCAATAAACTTACTTCAATTTCAATTTCGCGTTAGAAAGGAGGAGAGACATAGTCTGATATATTATATTAACACTTAAAATAGATGTCACAAATGTGACATCTATTCACCTGGGTCCTATATAAGGATGTTCAGGATGACGCTTTCAAGACAAAATTGTTCCAGCACTCAGAGTCCTATACAAAACCATCACAGGAGTCTGGGTCCTATATAAAGACTCATAAAGACGTACCACAGACCTATCATGTAATACGTCACATGATACTGACGTATAAAATACTTAGACGGATTGACAAGGTGGAAAGAGAGGAAATGTTTGCAATGAATGACAATTGAACAAGGGGGGGGGGGGTTGAGACTCAGATGAGTCATAGAGATGTTAGAAAGTTTTCTTTTTAGCGTGAGGGAAGTGAGTAAAAGAATAACCTAAAGGAGCAGGCCACTGTCTCACTCAGGCGCCTGAGGTCACGTGCTTCCCCATAATACACACCCCTGTGAACACCCGAGGTGTACTCTGAACACCCGGGATGTACATTCAACACCCGAGGTGTACATTCAACACCCGAGGTGTACACTCAACACCCGAGGTGTACACTGAACGCCCGAGGTGTACACTCAACACCCGAGGTGTACACTGAACGCCCGAGGTGTACTCTGAACACCCGAGGTGTACACTGAACACTCATGGTGTACACTCACCTAGAATACACTCTTCAGGTACAGTCACGGGCACCAACACCAACTTTACCGCCCGTCAGACCTCACCAACGGGTCGCGGGGGCGTGTGTCACCTCCTTCTGCGGGTTGACGGGGGTTTGTTCTAAGGTTAATTCCCTCACTTTGCATTCTGCTAAAATCTCCGTCGACTCGAGGAGTCGAGGAGCGGATGGGCTGTCACAGGAGGGAGGGAGGGGTTCTAAGTTCCTGTCAACTGATCACAGGAAGAGACGGGCATCTCCCAATCACCGTCGTTAAACAAGAAAAACATAGTTCTCCCTAATTACTGAATTGGCAGATACATTCAGGTGGTCACGTCATCGTTCCCAGACTGACAAACGTTCTGACATATGGCTGCATTAACAGATGGTAAGCTTGCTCCTCTCTTGAGGGTAATTTGATTGTTAACTGAACCATTGAATCCTGCCTCACCAATTTCCCTTCCTCGTCACACGAATAAAGAACAATTTTTTATAAAGATTGTTCATGATTGTTCTAAAAACAATCAGAATTTATGAAAATTATGTAAATAAATAATTGGACTGATTTCTGAAACAATGGAGGCTCTGTTTACAACAACAGCCCACCACATACACAACAGCCCACCACATACACAACAGCCCACCACATACACAACAGCCCACCACATACACAACAACAGCCCACCACATACACAACAACAGCCCACCACATACACAACAACAGCCCACCACATACACAACAACAGCCCACCACATACACAACAACAGCCCACCACATACACAACAACAGCCCACCACATACACAACAACAGCCCACCACATACACAACAACAGCCCACCACATACACAACAACAGCCCACCACATACACAACAACAGCCCACCACATACACAACAACAGCCCACCACATACACAACAACAGCCCACCACATACACAACAGCCCACCACATACACAGCAGCCCACCACATACGCAACAGCCCACCACATACACAACAGCCCACCACATACACAACAACAGCCCACCACATACACAACAACAGCCCACCACATACACAACAACAGCCCACCACATACACAACAACAGCCCACCACATACACAACAGCCATAACAACCAACAACAGCTGTAAGGACAGCTCAGGCCAGCAATAATCTTCTCGTGAAAGTTCCCAGAACAATTTAGAGGAGTTGCAAACAGCCTCTTGGATTACCCTGAGGGTCTAATGCTGCTAATTACCGGTGTCTGGCCTTCATACTGCCCATGATTTTAAAAACCAGGAAATTAAACAATTCTAAAATACTATTTGTTTGGGGAAGGGGGATGGGTGGAGGGGGGGGGGAGACACATTTACATAAAAAAATGTTAAATGAGAGGATGAGGCAGTTTATCATTCAGTATAGTCAAGCGTGTTTAAAGCAATTGTTAAACACGAGTTAAATCTAACGTGATAGGTTATAAATCTGGTAGACAAGGATTAACACAGATACAACTGTTGCTTGTCTAGCTCTGTAAGACACTACTCCCAGATACACCGCTGCCAGACACACACCGCTGCCAGACACACACCGCTGCCAGACACCCCGTTGCCACACACATTGCTGCCAGACACGTACCGCTGCCAGACACGCACCGCTGCCAGACACACACCACTGCCAGACACGCACCGCTGCCAGACACACACCGCTGCCAGACACCCCGTTGCCACACACATTGCTGCCAGACACGTACCGCTGCCAGACACGCACCGCTGCCAGACACCCCGTTGCCACACACATTGCTGCCAGACACACACCGCTGCCAGACACATTGCTGCCAGACACGCACCGCTGCCAGACACGTACCGCTGCCAGACACACACCGCTGCCAGACACATTGCTGCCAGACACGCACCGCTGCCAGACACACACCGCTGCCAGACACGCACCGCTGCCAGACACATTGCTGCCAGACACGCACCGCTGCCAGACACATTGCTGCCAGACACGCACCGCTGCCAGACACATTGCTGCCAGACACACACCGCTGCCAGACACACACCGCTGCCAGACACACACCGCTGCCAGACACGCACCGCTGCCAGACACATTGCTGCCAGACACACACCGCTGCCAGACACATTGCTGCCAGACACACACCGCTGCCAGACACGCACCGCTGCCAGACACATTGCTGCCAGACACACACCGCTGCCAGACACACACCGCTGCCAGACACACACCGCTGCCAGACACACACCGCTGCCAGACACATTGCTGCCAGACACACACCGCTGCCAGACACACACCGCTGCCAGACACATTGCTGCCAGACACACACCGCTGCCAGATACACACCGCTGCCAGACACACACCGCTGCCAGACACACACCGCTGCCAGACACATCGCTGCCAGACACACACCGCTGCCAGACACACACCGCTGCCAGACACACACCGCTGCCAGACACACACCGCTGCCAGACACATTGCTGCCAGACACACACCGCTGCCAGACACACACCGCTGCCAGACACACACCGCTGCCAGACACACACCACTGCCAGACACACACCACTGCCAGACACACACCACTACCAGACACACACCGCTGCCAGACACACACCACTGCCAGACACGCACCGCTGCCAGACACATTGCTGCCAGACACACACCGCTGCCAGACACACACCGCTGCCAGACACACACCGCTGCCAGACACATTGCTGCCAGACACACACCGCTGCCAGACACACACCGCTGCCAGACACACACCGCTGCCAGACACACACCGCTGCCAGACACGCACCGCTGCCAGACACACACCACTGCCAGACACACACCGCTGCCAGACACACATCGCTGCCAGACATAACCCAGCATGCCCTGTATTTTAACCATTACTCAAACACGTAAAACTGACTTAAGTGGGATTACACACATCCTGAAGGAACCAATAAACTGAGCCAATGCAATAACAAGTGCAACGAGGCAGTTTGAACACCTTAACGACCGGTCCCGCCTGATGAACCACCCACCACAACTCAACAGCTAGCACAACCTCTCAAGATGCTTTCTTTACAACTAACTAATATCCTGAGGCACACAGGATCAGTAGATCATCACAATATATAGTTGTACTTTGTTGACCAGACCACACACTAGAAGGTGAAGGGATGACGACGTTTCGGTCCGTCCTAGACCATTCTCATCGACTTGAGAATGGTCCAGGACGGACCGAAACGTGGTCGTCCCTTCACCTTCTAGTGTGTGGTCTGGTCAACATAATTTAGCCACGTTATTGTGACTCATCGCCTGCATATAGTTGTACTTCCTCCCTCCACCACAACCACTAATCCTGACTACCATCACTCCCAGAGCTATGATAATTCCGACACCCATATTGGCCTATTGCTAATCTATATGAGGAGCAACACCACCAGCAGCATACATGACAGCTATAACCTGACTAACAACAGCAGCATTATAACATAGCAGCACAACAACCTCATCACTCACAACACCTCTCATATAACCTCATCAACGTGTACTTGAACCCAGCCACAAACAACATGTGCGTCAAGTAAGTCATCTCAATACGTGCTTAAAGCCCCATCACCCATAAACATCCTACATCCTGCAACCTGCTCTCACACAAAACAGCACATACATGACTTATTGCTTATAGTTACTATTTCACTTATAAATAAGTAAATATGCGACATATTCCAAGCCATATTTTTTTCAAGGCACTAACTTTTTCTGTTTTATTAAACAATAGAGATTTTATAAAAAAAAATTGGCAATATCCTGAGTTACTTTACAATTTATTTAAATATTTTAGTTTTGTTTTATTATTTTTATAAAACTGTAATATCAATATAGGTATAGGTTCAGTACTAATTGTAATATCTTAACATACTAAGGTTAGGTTAGGTTAGGTTGTGGTTTTCTATTCAGCTTTTCAAGGTAAACTCAAATATTCACAATAAATTAGTATGTCACATATGCATTTATTCATAAGCACGATAATGACTATAAGCAAGTGCGAGAACGGGTTGCATCCATAAAGCTATTTCAGCCAGACTTGACTTGGGAGAGAGAGAGAGAGAGAGAGAGAGAGAGAGAGAGAGAGAGAGAGAGAGAGAGAGAGAGAGAGAGAGAGAGAGAGAGAGAGAGAGAGAGAGAGAGAGAGAGAAGGAGAGAGGCTTCAAGACAAGAGCGGATGTTCTCATGGATGATAAAGGCCATATGGACCATCAGCACCCAAACAACCCGCCTCCAGCCGACGTGCTGGAAACGATGTTCCCGGACCACCACCCCCCCCTCCCTCCCCCTTACCAATATGGCGCCAATTTATCACCTGCACTATTCAAACCTCACGCGCCAGTGAACAATAGCCTCTTCTGGTTATTACTAAGACACCTTTCCTCTAAAATACCTCCCGTACGCCATAAATGTACACCGTCCCTCCCTCTGGAGGGAGGCGTCCTTAATCACGATCATTTCTGGCTAACAAAATAGCTTAGATTATTTGACGTGTTGATGGTTAACACCTTTAGAAATGTGAGGGTGGTGTGGCGGGCTGGGAGCCGCTGTAGAGGGGCCGGCCGCCTCAACCCGCCTAGGATCTCCGGTGATTGACGAGAGGCGTCTATATTGCCGCTTGATTGGGAGGGGAGAGAGAGAGAGGAGAAAGAATAGCGGGACACAGAACAAAATATGCGGGAGAGCATAGGGAAATAGGAAATCAATTACACGAGACTTGAAGATAGGAACAATGGGAAAATATGAGGAGTGTGTGTGAGAGTGCCAGATATTCCGGCCAAAAATTATAGATATTCGAAGACTGTCTAAGAAACTAAATTAATTAGATTTTTTTCAAGCACAAGAACATAGGAATAAGCGAGACAGCAGGTTAGCTAATGTAAATTATTCACATACTTTGCGACATTATATAATTCAATGCGAAAAAACAGCTGGATTCCGAGATAATTTTATTAATGATGTTTAAGAAATGTGCAAGTAGATCATTCGTACTGCCAGGAATCTTAGCCAAGTATCCCAAGATTGCTGACTGTAGGTGCAGCCTGCTCATGACTGTAAAGCTGCCGCCCAGTTGGGTGGGTGTGGAGCAAGACTAGTAACTGTGTGACTGGCCATAGATGTAAACTGCCTCTATAGAGACTCTTGTAGACCACCTCCTGAACCACTTGTGACAGACATATTGATATATATGACAGTGTCAGACCACGGAGTAAGAATTGAAACAGGAATTTCCTTAAGTACTTTCGTATATTAATACGTCTTCAGAAGGGTCACCTTTCTGAAGATGTATTATTAAATACGAAAGTACTTAAGGAAATTCCTGTTTCAATTCTTCCTCCGTGGTCTGACACTGTCATATATATATATATATATATATATATATATATATATATATATATATATATATATATATATATATATATATATATATATATATATATATGAGGAGCTGGAAGAGCTGTACAACTTGTGACAAGCAGCCTTGCACCCTGCATGTAATCAATATTGTAACTTTTTTTGTGTAATGACATTTTCAAATAAAGTTAGATAAATATACACACATACCAAAAGAATAGGGGTGGTAGGAGAAGAAAATATCAAAGTGTTCAGTGAGGATCCACAAAGTCTTCTCTGAGTACTCTTTATTTTCTTCTCCGAGGCTATGGGTCCCAACACTTGCACCAGAGGTGGTACCCCTTCTAGGTATTAAAAAAAAAAAAATATATATATATATATATATATATATATATATATATATATATATATATATATATATATATATATATATATATATATATATATTTATATATATTTATATATTTATATAGTCATTTTCTCTGCATTTGTTCCCCGCCATATTTTTATGTCGTCTGCACATGTACTAATTTTCCTGTTTAATTCTGTGTATAAATTTCTTACATCGTAAAGAATAAGACAGAGGTGTGGAGTCTACTCGGAGTCAACTCAAATTATTCAAACTTATTTATTATTATTACTAATGCCTCTATAGAGAAATTTCAAGTGGATTAGGCTGTGGTTATTTAACTACGCGCTAAATGCACTTAAAAATTCCTCCCTCCGTCCCGACCAATACATTACGTGACTAAGTTTGTATTAGATCTCTCGTGAGGAACTGTATGAAAGGCTGTACTGAAGCTGAACTATATAATACCGCGATCTCCACAAGCAACTGCTTAATATGCGCGGGAAAAAGGACTTGATTTGTTGAACATGAGAGGCGCCCACTGAGTAAGACCGAGATGGGAACACTTTATAATTCTTTATTTTTCAATATGTAAACAAGTGACCTTTGCGATTAACGATTCCAGCAATTTTCCCTACATAGACGTTCAGCAATTTGGACAATAATTCAAAGTAATCTACTCCCTTTCTTGGAAATAGGAATAATATTTGCAGGCGATGAGTCACAATAACGTGGCTAAAGTATGTTGACCAGATCACACACTAGAAGGTGAAGGGACGACGACGTTTCGGTCCGTCCTGGACCATTCTCAAGTCGATAATATTTGCACCCCTGAACGAGTCCAGTACAACACCATTGTGCTCTCTGGGCACACATTACATTGGGTGGTGTAGTTCCTGTAATCTCGCTCGGTATATTGATGCGAAGTTCTATATTATGGTTAACAAAGTTTTATTTACTTTGTAAATTTTGTTGGCCAACCACTTGGACTGGACGGTAGAACGACGGTCTCGCTTCTCGCAGGTTGGTGTTCAATCCCCCAAGTGGTTGGGCAGCATTCCTACCCTCCGTCCTATCCTAAATCCTTATCCTCATGTTCCTTCCAAGTGCTATATAGTCGTAATAACTCAGTGTTTTCTCATGTTAATTACTTTACCTTATCTCCATTGTTTTGCTCGAAATTGTGTCCTTTGCTGGTGCGTTGTTGTTTGTACATGGTCAGCCACTATTAAAGAAATGTTGTCGTCTTGCCTATATATTGAGATCATTGGGGCTGACAGTGACTGTTTATTTGAAACCAAATATAACATTCTTTTTTTTTAAGGTCTTTCATGTCAGGAGAGTTCTTCGTGAGTATACGTTTGCGGTATTTTTGCTCTTGTAGTAAGTAGTGAGTTGTAAGTTCTAGTTAGTGAGTTGCTTGGCATTATCTCCACATAATTACCTTACTATACCTCCTAGTTAGTGTGGCTATGGTCACGTTTCTGGCAGTGATGCCGAGCACACAAGCAGAGGTTCCACAGGACTCATATGGTGCGTCACAGAGTGTATAGTGTACAACAATAATTAATAGCGGGTACCAGTGTCTTCTAGGTGAGCGCTCACAGTCTGCTCACTAAAATGACTTAATGACTTTTAGGAGCCGCGTTCGAGTCTTCGATGGCCCCAACCAGGCAACACCCTCTTTTGGCTCGAGGCCAGGCATCGGCCCCATAATACCCAGCTACCAGACACCCCCCCCCCATCATCTCCCAGACTGTTTATCCACAAGGTGACTGTCTCACACTGCTGCTGACAGCCCTGTCTCCTGCACACTCTCTCCCGACACCTCCCTCATCTTATACCCGCTCCTCATCCCTATAGTGAGGTAGGGGGGGAGAGGAATGGTAGCTACAGTGAGGTATGGTGGCAAGAATGGTAGCTACAGTGAGATATGGTGGCAAGAATGGTAGCTACAGTGAGGTATGGTGGCAAGAATGGTAGCTACAGTGAGATAGAGGGGCAAGAATGGTAGCTACAGTGAGGTAGATGAGCAAGAATGGTAGCTACAGTGAGGTAGAGGGACAAGAATGGTATCTACAGTGAGGTAGAGGAGCAAGAATGGTAGCTACAGTGAGGTATGGTGGCAAGAATAGTAGCTACAGTGAGGTATGGTGGCAAGAATGGTAGCTACAGTGAGGTAGAGGGTCAAGAATGGTAGCTACAGTGAGGTATGGTGACAAGAATGGTAGCTAGAGTGAGGTAGAGAGGCAAGAATGGTATCTACAGTGAGGTAGAGGAGCAAGAATGGTAGCTACAGTGAGGTAGAGGGTCAAGAATGGTAGCTACAGTGAGGTAGAGGATCAAGAATGGTACCTACAGTGAGATAGAGGGGCAAGAATGGTACCCACAGTGAGGTAGAGGGACAAGAATGGTAGCTACAGTGAGGTAGAGGGTCAAGAATGGTAGCTACATTGAGTTAGAGGGTCAAGAATGGTAGCTACAGTGAGGTAGAGGATCAAGAATGGTACCTACAGTAAGATATAGAGCATGGAATAGTAGACAAAGATATTATGTACTAGAATAGCTCAAGTAGGAATGATTAGAGCAATGTGTGGTAGCTGGATGAGACACTATAAGCTATATCCTCCTCACTCACCCATCCTCACCCACTGAAGGTAATGAGAAACGTTCCCTTCTCTCCCCTCAGCACTGATGAAGGTCATCACGTTATTGCAACGGAGGCGGCGGTTATCAATATCACAGGCGGCGTGCAAGATGCTCAGTGCAACACCTGGGCTCATCAACACCGCTGGTGAGGGGGATCAATAATATGGCCGGATGGCCTCCATGTTTCATGGGAAGAATACATCAACACAAGAGGGAAAGATAATATTGAAATAATATTGACTATTGAAATAATATTGAATATTGAAATAATATTTGAGCTTCTCAGCCGTTTGACATAAAATGAATTGTTTATGAGAAGCTGTTATCAGTATGTTGACCAGACCACACACTAGAAGGTGAAGGGACGACGACGTTTCGGTCCGTCCTAGACCATTCTCAAGTCGATTGTGATGAGGAAGTAGAGACAGGCAATAAATAGGCAAGAGAGAGCTGACGAGCAAAGTAAGGTGTAGTAGAGGGGATAGTAATAAAAAGAGCTGCAGAGGGCCTATTGGCCCATACGAGGCAGCTCCTATTATAACCACCGAATGAGAAGGAGATATATGCTTAAATGATCAATATATTTCAGTGTGGTGTTTTGCTGTCAGTCAGTCAACATACTTTTTTGACAAGCTTATGTGTCATTGTTCACGACCTTCCTGGACTAATTTGGATCGGTGATTAAGAGTGATTATAGTGGTTGGGCAAGACGAACATGATTGTGGCAAACCATCCTCATACATTCGTCCAAGCGGCGGCCAAACCCAAAAAGCATTCGTTTTAACCTAACATTGTGATCAACTTGTCCTCGAGCAAGACTCGTCCAAGCCATTCTCTACCCGTCCATGTTAGGCACGTACCCAACAGC
The DNA here is from genome assembly GCF_040958095.1 of Procambarus clarkii. Lineage (NCBI taxonomy): Eukaryota > Metazoa > Arthropoda > Malacostraca > Decapoda > Cambaridae > Procambarus > Procambarus clarkii. The sequence goes on from NC_091187.1 coordinate 19,577,258, forward strand.
AATTGAGGAGTTCCCAGAAATGTCTCTCCCCCACTTAACTCTTCCCACTAAACTCCCTATTCCTCTCGTTCCCTCTTCCTCACCTTTTCCCTCACTCTACCTCCTACCCAGCTCTCACTCTTTCACCTCCTTCTCCGATCTCACCCTTTCTCTCTCTCTCTCTCTCTCTCTCTCTCTCTCTCTCTCTCTCTCTCTCTCTCTCTCTCTCTCTCTCTCTCTCTCTCTCATACAGTGTGTACTTGCTATACGCAGCGTTGCTAGGGTGACGAAGGCCTCACACTCAGTACACACTAACATCATCACTGTAACCATCTTCACTGCACAACCATCATCACTACCCAACCACCACTGCCTCTCCTGTCTACAAACATCTCTCTCTCGTCACCATAAACAGTTACCAGCTTGCAACAACCAAACAACATTACAACCTTACAACAACCAAACAACATTACAACCTTACAACACCACACCACGGTAGGACAGGGAGAGACAACAGTACACAAAGTAAACAAAGAATGAACACAATATGAATAAATAATACTTAGAAAACTGATAGTTAAAATAATTATTGCAGGTAAATATAGAATGCAGAGCTGGCCATAAAGAATGCAGAGACTCTCCCTCACACAGTCCGCTGACGTGAATAAATAACTGGCTAAATAAAACATTGTGGCTCGCTTATAACAACTGTTGACAAAACGCAACTGCAGGCTTTCGTATTTTTTAAGAGAATTATATCTTTGAGGTCTCATGACATTGCACTCTAATTTTTAATTCGATATTCCACTAGAAACATAAATTGCAGTAAGTGCTAGACGTACATATATCAACATATTGATGCAACAATGATCACAAAACACTGATCCAAGAATGCAGAATAATCACATGTGAAAAATAGAGAATGAAAAATAGAGAAATAGAGCATTCTCTAGTTTTCACATGTGGTTATTCTGTATCAACATATTGATATTTATAGTCATAAGAACATGTGTGTTTATATGTAAATACATATTATGTGTAGCAATTCTGAAAAAAATATAATTATTATTTTTCAGAGGCTAGCAATATGAGAGAAGGAAGGAAGGAAACTATCAGGAGAAAGCGCTAAGCCAGCACGACTATATAGCACTTGGAAGGGGTAAGGATTTAGGATGGTACGGGGGAGGGGGGGGAAGGAATGGTGCCCAACCACTTGGGCGGCCGGGGATTGAACGCCGACCTGCATGATACAAGACCATAGCTCTACCGTCCAGCCCAAGTGGTTGGGTAGCAATATGAAAGAAATAAACACAATTCTTCAATACATATAATTAGCTAAATTACATTTATTAGGTGAAAAACATATTTAGATTTCTAGTGAAAATACTGTTAAATAATATGTTAAAGAGAGCATAAAATTATGATATAAAGATAAAACGAGTAATTATGCGCTGAGAGTTCCACCTGCAACTGACTTTAAAGACGTATTCGTCAGTGTGAACGTTGTGTGCAATGTGCAGTGTGTTAGTGAAGTGTTTAGAGGTGCGACTCGAACACAGGAAGACACAGAAATACTGTTCATTGTAAGTATGAAGGTAACAGTTGTGGCACGAGTTAAGTCTTCCTCCAACCACACGACTCCTTCACACACACATTCACTGTCTTATGAACAAATCCACAAGGGCCGTGACGAGGATTCGAACCTACGTCCGAGATCATCCCAAACGCTGCCTTAATCGACTGAGCTACGACATGGTCAAAAGAGTTGAAACCAGAAGTTCTACTGAACTTACTTGGATCCTGCAGCCTCTCCGAGACACAAACCAGGGATTTACACAACTCCCCCATGCACTCGAGCTATGTCAATAGCTCGAGCCGTAGCTTAGTCGATTCAGGCAGCGTCTGGGATGATCTTGTACGTAGGTTCGAATCCTCGTCACGGCCCTTGTGGATTTGTTTATTTGATACATCACGCTATTGTGATAATCTGTGTGTAATTCACTGTCTTCCCTCATAACACTCATGACTCACTACACCCCCAACTCCACAACTTCCCTCCAACAACCACAACCACCACACAAACGACCACACACACACCCCCAACTTGAGCCCACAGGTCCCCCCCCACCTCGAGGGGGGCCCAGTGGACCCACAACCCTGTGTTAGACCATCATGTTGTAACACCTAAACCCACCTTCCCTCATGCCAATATCCTCGCCCGCCTCATACTCACCAACTCTCACACCAATACCTTTAACTCCCTCACAACCAGATTCTCCAACTCCTGTACTGACACTCATAACCCATTCACAACCAATTTCTACACCCACAACCCCTGATACCAATACCCACAATCTGTGACCACAACCTCCCACACAACCACTCACAACCCACACACCAGTACACGATGGTACAGGTTATCACCATCAATTAAGAGAAACTTAAGTACCAGTGAATTATATATCAATTAATTAGTTTAGGTGCTAATTATATTTTTAATTTAATGAGATTAATTTAGGGATTATTGTTTGTAAGTGTTTATGATACCTGGTTGATACCTGGTTGATACCTGGTTGATACCTGGTTGATACCTGGTTGATACCTGGTTGATACCTGGTTAATACCTGGTTGATGGGGTTCTGGGAGTTCTTCTACTCCCCAAGCCCGGCCCGAGGCCAGGCTTGACTTGTGAGAGTTTGGTCCACCAGGCTGTTGCTTGGAGCGGCCCGCAGGCCCACATACCCACCACAGCCCGGTTGGTCCGGCACTCCTTGGAGGAATAAATCTAGTATTCTCAATTATGGTGCGGGGGATAATACACTGCTCAGTAAATAGTTCACATACAATACTTTTCTGGGTGTATGGTATACTGCCAGAATGCTGACATACACAACAAAAATATACAGACATACACATAAAAATTCACACATTTATGCACATGCAATTAAGTACTAACGTGTATAACTAGTTCGACGGACGCAAGTTCGAATCCTCGTCACGGCCCTTGTGGATTTGGTCTAACGTGTATACATACATGAAGAACTCTAGGAAACGTTACCTCAATATATTAACCAAAGCGGCAGAGGTGGCATGATCACGACATACACGATCGTTAAGGGGTATTGAAACACACGCATCCTTCCTTTAAGGGGGTGTTGGTGGCTCAGTAGATAGACTTAAGGGCTACGGTTTTTGTAGTCAGTAGTTTGAGTTTCCCAGTGTCCAGGTGACTGAAATACACACACACACACACACACACACACACACACATATATATATATATATATATATATATATATATATATATATATATATATATATATATATATATATATATATATATATATATATATAGGGGGGTACCACCACTGGTGCAATTATAGGGACCCACAGCCTCAGAGAAGGGAACACAGAGCATTGAGGGAAAAACTTGCCATTTAACTCTGAATACGTAAGAGTGTTCGCTTCTCCTACCACCCCCCTTTTTTATGGTGTACACTTTATTATGCAAGGTTATAGAGTTACATATCTGATTTTATGCAAAATCTATATATAATCTATATATATATCTATATATATATAGAATCTATATGCATCTATACATATATATATATATATATATATATATATATATATATATATATATATATATATATATATATATATATATATATATATATATATATATAGATTCGCTACCTGGAACAAAAAGTTCCAAGTAGCTCGGGCTATGGCTTTATATATATATATATATATATATATATATATATATATATATATATATATAAAGTGGACAAAGTGTCAGCCTTCCAGACAAGGTCTGGAGTGTGAAGGAAAAAATGAGGAAAAGAGTGAGTGAGGTGCGGGAAAGATGAAGTCATCTCCGGGGAGTGATGCAGACAATAATACTGGGATGAGTAGCGGAGATGACCAACCTCACTACCTCCCAGCATCCACCTCCCTTACACCGTGTGAGAGAGAGAGAGAGAGAGAGAGAGAGAGAGAGAGAGAGAGAGAGAGAGAGAGAGAGAGAGAGAGAGAGAGAGAGAGAGAGAGAGTGTCTCTCTCTCTTTTCATCAAGGTAAGGAATGGATTGTGTTGTATGCAGATGACAGTTCTCAGGAACCACAAAGGTCGATGCTGTGACAGTCACATCAACAAAATAATCAAACCCTATTATCATCGCCTCCTTACCTCATCACAATCGACTTGAGAACGGTCCAGGACCGAGACGTCGTCGTCGTCCCTTCAACTTCTAGTGTGTGGTCTGGTCAACATTTTCAGCCACGTTATTGTGACTCCTCGTCTGCAAACCTTACTAGCAATAGGTCAGCGAGCCTAGTGGTTGACGCCACACATCTTAACCAGAGCTTCCACCTTTGACCAAGTATTTCCCCACACGGGCAAACACTGATAAACTGTTCAGAGTGCACAAACACACATTTAATATAATCAGCGAAGCTCAGAACCTTTCAGCAACGCAGGAAATAACCTTTTCAACAGAGCAGCCAAAGACGGCTCAGCAGAGTCTGAGGAAGTCAGTACCTAATATCTGTACTAAAATATATAGTCTTATAGAGACTCTACATTTTAGCCTCTTGACTCTTGTAAATCTTAGACTCTTATACTCTTGTAGATCTTATACTCTTGTAGATCTTAGACTCTTGTAGATCTTATACTCTTGTAGATCTTAGTCTCTTGTAGATCTTAGACTCTTGTAGATCTTAGACTCTTGTAGATCTTAAACTCTTGTAGATCTTAGACTCTTGTAGATCTTAAACTCTTGTAGATCTTAGACTCTTGTAGATCTTAGACTCTTGTAGATCTTAAACTCTTGTAGATCTTAGACTCTTGTAGATCTTAGACTCTTGTAGATCTTAGACTCTTGTAGATCTTAGACTCTTGTAGATCTTAGACTCTTGTAGATCTATTTACCTATTTAGCCTAAATAATCTCCTACCCTTCCACATTGTCTATCTTCCAATCCTCTCTCTTCCTTCTCCTCTTCCTTCCTGTTCCAATATCGCCGACAATTAACACAATCGGAGCTCCACAATTCATTAAATCCATTTCCAGTGAAGATCGTCAATCATCCACTTACCACATCAGCCGACAATAATTTAATTACTCAATTATTAATACCGGTAATTTAATTAAATCGGGAGGGAAAGCTGGGTTTAATACAGAACCATCGTTCACTACTAGAGGAGGTTTAGAGGTTTAACTAGGGGGGTCTACGAGGGGGGGGGGGGTCTACGAGGGAGGGGGGTCTACGAGGTAGGGGGGTCTACGAGGGGGTCTACGAGGTAGGGGGTCTACGAGGTAGGGGGGTCTACGAGGTAGGGGGTCTACGAGGGGGGTCTACGAGGGAGGGGGTCTACAAGGTAGGGGGTCTACGAGGGAGGGGGTCTACGAGGGAGAGGGGTCTACGAGGTAGGGGGGTCTACGAGGTAGAGGGTCTACGAGGTAGGGGGGTCTACGAGGGAGAGGGGTCTACGAGGTAGGGGGTCTACGAGGTAGAGGGGTCTACGAGGTAGGGGGGTCTACGAGGGAGGGGGTCTACGAGGTAGGGGGTCTACGAGGTAGGGGGTCTACGAGGTAGGGGGTCTACGAGGTAGGGGGGTCTACGAGGGAGGGGGGTCTACGAGGTAGGGGGTCTACGAGGGGGGGTCTACGAGGGAGGGGGTCTACGAGGGAGGGGGTCTACGAGGGAGGGGGTCTACGAGGTAGGGGGTCTACGAGGGAGGGGGTCTACGAGGGAGGGGGTCTACGAGGGAGGGGGTCTACGAGGTAGGGGGGTCTACGAGGTAGGGGGGTCTACGAGGTAGGGGGGTCTACGAGGTAGGGGGTCTACGAGGTAGGGGGTCTACGAGGGAGGGGGTCTACGAGGGAGGGGGTCTACGAGGTAGGGGGTCTACGAGGGAGAGGGGTCTACGAGGTAGGGGGGTCTACGAGGTAGGGGGTCTACGAGGTAGGGGGGTCTACGAGGTAGGGGGTCTACGAGGGAGGGGGGTCTACGAGGTAGGGGGTCTACGAGGGAGGGGGGTCTACGAGGTAGGGGGTCTACGAGGGAGGGGGTCTACGAGGTAGGGGGTCTACGAGGTAGGGGGTCTACGAGGTAGGGGGGTCTACGAGGTAGGGGGTCTACGAGGGAGGGGGGTATACGAGGGGGGTCTACGAGGGAGGGGGGTCTACGAGGTAGGGGGTCTACGAGGGAGGGGGGTCTACGAGGGAGGGGGTCTACGAGGGAGGGGGGTCTACGAGGTAGGGGGTCTACGAGGTAGGGGGTCTACGAGGGAGGGGGGTCTACGAGGGGGTCTACGAGGGAGGGGGGTCTACGAGGTAGGGGGTCTACGAGGGAGGGGGGTCTACGAGGTAGGGGGTCTACGAGGTAGGGGGTCTACGAGGTAGGGGGGGTCTACGGGGTAGGGGGTCTACGAGGTAGGGGGGTCTACGAGGTAGGGGGTCTACGAGGGAGGGGGGTCTACGAGGTAGGGGGTCTACGAGGTAGGGGGGGTCTACGAGGGAGGGGGTCTACGAGGGAGGGGGTTCACTCCCCCAACTGTCCACTCCCCCAACTGTCCACTCCCCCCAACTGTCCACTCCCCCAACTGTCCACTCCCCCAACTGTCCACTCCCCCAACTGTCCACTCCCCCAACTGTCCACTCCCCCCAACTGTCCACTCCCCCAACTGTCCACTCCCCCCAACTGTCCACTCCCCCAACTGTCCACTCCCCCAACTGTCCACTCCCCCAACTGTCCACTCCCCCAACTGTTCACTCCCCCAACTGTCCACTCCCCCAACTGTCCACTCCCCCAAACTGTCCACTCCCCCAACTGTCCACTCCCCCAACTGTCCACTCCCCCAACTGTCCACTCCCCCAACTGTCCACTCCCCCAACTGTTCACTCCCCCAACTGTCCACTCCCCCAAACTGTCCACTCCCCCAACTGTTCCACTCCCCCAACTGTCCACTCCCCCAACTGTTCACTCCCCCAACTGTCCACTCCCCCAAACTGTCCACTCCCCCAAACTGTCCACTCCCCCAACTGTCCACTCCCCCAACTGTCCACTCCCCCAACTGTCCACTCCCCCAACTGTCCACTCCCCCAACTGTCCACTCCCCCAACTGTCCACTCCCCCAACTGTCCACTCCCCCAACTGTCCACTCCCCCAACTGTCCACTCCCCCCAACTGTCCACTCCCCCAACTGTCCACTCCCCCAACTGTCCACTCCCCCAAGCTGAACACACTCAACATTTCCGTTTAAAGTACAGCTTTCCAGCATCCTGGTCGACCCTCCACAAAATCCGAGCCGGCGTTCGATTCTAGCAGTTTTGTGTGTGTAAGTACCTTAGCTCACTCCCTGCGCCTCTTTCCCCTCTGTCAGTCAATTAACTAATTCCTTTATAGATCCCGCACGCCCATCTTTTTATTGGTAGCTTCGTTCTGTGCGGATATAAATCATCTTTCTCGGCCTAGATAACTTTTGGTGGGAATTTCTCCCTATATGCTCACAGAGAAATTATATGTAACGCTTCTGGGATGTGTTAGTCTGTCACGTATCCTCCAGGCCTCTCGTTTATTTGTTCCAGGTTGATTTAAATATTTTCAAAAGTTTCATGTATGTTATCTGATTTAGCCTAGGTATGTGTATGTCTTGTATATTGGTGTATAGTGTAGGTATGTGTATGTCTTGTATATTGGTGTATAGTGTAGGTATGTGTATGTCTTGTATATTGGTGTATAGTGTAGGTATGTGTATGTCTTGTATATTGGTGTATAGTGTAGGTATGTGTATGTCTTGTATATTGGTGTATAGTGTAGGTATGTGTATGTCTTGTATATTGGTGTATAGTGTAGGTATGTGTATGTCTTGTATATTGGTGTATAGTGTAGGTATGTGTATGTCTTGTATATTGGTGTATAGTGTAGGTATGTGTATGTCTTGTATATTGGTGTATAGTGTAGGTATGTGTATGTCTTGTATATTGGTGTATAGTGTAGGTATGTGTATGTCTTGTATATTGGTGTATAGTGTAGGTATGTGTATGTCTTGTATATTGGTGTATAGTGTAGGTATGTGTATGTCTTGTATATTGGTGTATAGTGTAGGTATGTGTATGTCTTGTATATTGGTGTATAGTGTAGGTATGTGTATGTCTTGTATATTGGTGTATAGTGTAGGTATGTGTATGTCTTGTATATTGGTGTATAGTGTAGGTATGTGTATGTCTTGTATATTGGTGTATAGTGTAGGTATGTGTATGTCTTGTATATTGGTGTATAGTGTAGGTATGTGTATGTCTTGTATATTGGTGTATAGTGTAGGTATGTGTATGTCTTGTATATTGGTGTATAGTGTAGGTATGTGTATGTCTTGTATATTGGTGTATAGTGTAGGTATGTGTATGTCTTGTATATTGGTGTATAGTGTAGGTATGTGTATGTCTTGTATATTGGTGTATAGTGTAGGTATGTGTATGTCTTGTATATTGGTGTATAGTGTAGGTATGTGTATGTCTTGTATATTGGTGTATAGTGTAGGTATGTGTATGTCTTGTATATTGGTGTATAGTGTAGGTATGTGTATGTCTTGTATATTGGTGTATAGTGTAGGTATGTGTATGTCTTGTATATTGGTGTATAGTGTAGGTATGTGTATGTCTTGTATATTGGTGTATAGTGTAGGTATGTGTATGTCTTGTATATTGGTGTATAGTGTAGGTATGTGTATGTCTTGTATATTGGTGTATAGTGTAGGTATGTGTATGTCTTGTATATTGGTGTATAGTGTAGGTATGTGTATGTCTTGTATATTGGTGTATAGTGTAGGTATGTGTATGTCTTGTATATTGGTGTATAGTGTAGGTATGTGTATGTCTTGTATATTGGTGTATAGTGTAGGTATGTGTATGTCTTGTATATTGGTGTATAGTGTAGGTATGTGTATGTCTTGTATATTGGTGTATAGTGTAGGTATGTGTATGTCTTGTATATTGGTGTATAGTGTAGGTATGTGTATGTCTTGTATATTGGTGTATAGTGACTTTAGGTGTATGATCTATTATTGTTGTTGATGATACGTGTTATGGAAGTGACTTGTAATGTGTTCTTTAACATTGGTGCCTCTCTGATGTATAGTGTGTTCTCACACTGTTCACTAGCACCTTCCCCTAGTGAACCCTCACACTGTTCACTAGCACCTTCCCCCTAGTGTACCCTCACACTGTTCACTAGCACCTTCCCCTAGTGTACCCTCACACTGTTCACTAGCACCTTCCCCTAGTGTACCCTCACACTGTTCACTACCACCTTCCCCTAGTGTACCCTCACACTGTTCACTAACACCTTCCCCTAGTGTACCCTCACACTGTTCACTACCACCTCCCCCTAGTGTACCCTCACACTGTTCACTACCACCTTCCCCTAGTGTACCCTCACACTGTTCACTACCACCTCCCCCTAGTGTACCCTCACACTGTTCACTAGCACCTTCCCCTAGTGTACCCTCACACTGTTCACTAGCACCTTCCCCTAGTGTACCCTCACACTGTTCACTAACACCTTCCCCTAGTGTACCCTCACACTGTTCACTAGCACCTTCCCCTAGTGTACCCTCACACTGTTCACTAGCACCTTCCCCTAGTGTACCCTCACACTGTTCACTAGCACCTTCCCCTAGTGTACCCTCACACTGTTCACTACCACCTCCCCCTAGTGTACTCTCACACTGTTCACTACCACCTCCCCCTAGTGTACCCTCACACTGTTCACTAGCACCTTCCCCTAGTGTACCCTCACACTGTTAACTAGCACCTTCCCCTAGTGTACCCTCACACTGTTAACTAGCACCTTCCCCCTAGTGTACCCTCACACTGTTCACTAGCACCTTCCCCCTAGTGTACCCTCACACTGTTCACTAGCACCTTCCCCTAGTGTACCCTCACACTGTTCACTAGCACCTTCCCCCTAGTGTACCCTCACTCTGTTCACTAGCACCTTCCCCCTAGTGTACCCTCACTCTGTTAACTAGCACCTTCCCCCTAGTGTGCCCTCACACTGTTAACTAGCACCTTCCCCCTAGTGTACCCTCACACTGTTAACTAGCACCTTCCCCCTAGTGTACCCTCACACTGTTCACTAGCACCTTCCCCTAGTGTACCCTCACACTGTTAACTAGCACCTTCCCCCTAGTGTACCCTCACACTGTTAACTAGCACCTTCCCCCTAGTGTACCCTCACACTGTTCACTAGCACCTTCCCCCTAGTGTACTCTCACACTGTTCACTAGCACCTTCCCCTAGTGTACCTTCACACTGTTCACTAGCACTTCCCCCTAGTGTACTCTCACACTGTTAACTACCACCTTCCCCCTATTGTACCCTCACACTGTTCACTAGCACCTTCCCCTAGTGTTCCCTCACACTGTTCACTACCACCTTCCCCCTAGTGTACCCTCACACTGTTCACTAGCAACTTCCCCTAGTGTACTCTCACTGTTCACTAGCACCTTCCCCTAGTGTGCCCTCACACTGTTCACTACCACCTTCCCCCTAGTGTACCCTCACACTGTTCACTAGCACCTCCCCCCTAGTGTACCCTCACACTGTTCACTAGCACCTTCCCCTAGTGTACCCTCACACTGTTCACTAGCACCTTCCCCCTAGTGTACTCTCACACTGTTCACTAGCACCTTCCCCCTAGTGTACCCTCACACTGTTCACTAGCACCTTCCCCTAGTGTACTCTCACACTGTTCACTAGCACCTTCCCCTAGTGTACCCTCACACTGTTCACTAGCACCTTCCCCTAGTGTGCCCTCACACTGTTCACTACCACCTTCCCCCTAGTGTACCCTCACACTGTTCACTAGCACCTCCCCCCTAGTGTACCCTCACACTGTTCACTAGCACCTTCCCCTAGTGTACCCTCACACTGTTCACTAGCACCTTCCCCTAGTGTACTCTCACACTGTTCACTAGCACCTTCCCCTAGTGTACCCTCACACTGTTCACTACCACCTTCCCCTAGTGTACCCTCACACTGTTCACTAGCACCTTCCCCTAGTGTACTCTCACACTGTTCACTAGCACCTTCCCCTAGTGAACTCTCACACTGTTCACTAGCACCTCCCCCTTGTGTACCCTCACACTGTTCACTACCACCTTCCCCCTAGTGTACCCTCACACTGTTCACTAGCACCTTCCCCTAGTGTACCCTCACACTGTTCACTACCACCTTCCCCCTAGTGTACCCTCACACTGTTCACTAGCACCTTCCCCTAGTGTACCCTCACACTGTTCACTAGCACCTTCCCCTAGTGTACCCTCACACTGTTCACTAGCACCTTCCCCTAGTGTACCTCACACTGTTCACTAGCACCTTCCCCCTAGTGTACCCTCACACTGTTCACTAGCACCTTCCCCTAGTGTACCTCACACTGTTCACTAGCACCTTCCCCTAGTGTACCTCACACTGTTCACTACCACCTTCCCCCTAGTGTACCCTCACACTGTTCACTACCACCTTCCCCCTAGTGTACCCTCACACTGTTAACTAGCACCTTCCCCCTAGTGTACCCTCACACTGTTCACTAGCACCTTCCCCTAGTGTACCCTCACACTGTTCACTACCACCTTCCCCCTAGTGTACCCTCACACTGTTCACTAGTACCTTCCCCTAGTGTACCCTCACACTGTTCACTAGCACCTTCCCCTAGTGTACTCTCACACTGTTCACTACCACCTTCCCCCTAGTGTACCCTCACACTGTTCACTAGCACCTTCCCCTAGTGTACCCTCGCACTGTTCACTAGCACCTTCCCCTAGTGTACCCTCACACTGTTCACTAGCTCCTCTAGTTTACCTTCTACTCTAAATACTCTACCTGATCCTCCCTCTCATACTCTTCCCGCTCCTCCTCTTCCTCATACTCTCCCTCCTCCTTATACTCTCCCTCCTCCTTATACTCTACCTCCTCCTCATACTCTCCCTCCTCCTTATACTCTACCTCCTCCTCATACTCTCCCTCCTCCTCATACTCTCCCTCCTTCTTATACTCTCCCTCCTCCTCATACTCTACCTCCTCCTTATATTACCAGTTCTCATCACTCCTTACCCAATGTTCTACTTAATTAGAACTGAAGCTTGACTGAGCCTAAGTTTCCACCTTCCCAATTTTCCTCATATATACCTGGCAATTATTCTTGCTGGTGCCTGTGCATCTATACGTGTTTGCAGGGCGAGTGCTAGCTCCTGGGTCCTGCCATTCACACACTGATGGCCAACTACAATGGTTCCTTACTTCCTTGTTACTGGTATCAGGAAATTCTGTATTGAGTCCACCTTCTCACAGCGTAGCCCACTAAGCTTCCTCAATCTTTCCGGTAAACTCTTGTCATCATAAGAAAACATCTTAACTGTTCATGAATAAACACTTATACATCTCCACAACATCAATAAACACTTATACAACTCCACAACATCAATAAACACTTACTCATCTCCACAACATCAATAAACACTTATACATGTCCACAACATCAATAAACACTGATACAACTCCACAACATCAATAAACACTTACTCATCTCCACAACATCAATAAACACTTACTCATCTCCACAACATCAATAAACACTGATTCAACTCCACAACATCAATAAACACTGATACAACTCCACAACATCAATAAACACTTACTCATCTCCACAACATCAATAAACACTTACTCATCTCCACAACATCAATAAACACTGATACATCTCCACAACATCAATAAACACTTACTCATCTCCACAACATCAATAAACACTTACTCATCTCCACAACATCAATAAACACTGATACATCTCCACAACATCAATAAACACTTACTCATCTCCACAACATCAATAAACACTTATACAACTCCACAACATCAATAAACACTTATACATCTCCACAACATCAATAAACACTTATACATCTCCACAACATCAATAAACACTTATACATCTCCACAACATCAATAAACACTTATACATCTCCACAACATCAATAAACACTTATACATCTCCACAACATCAATAAACACTTATACATCTCCACAACATCAATAAACACTTATACATCTCCACAACATCAATAAACACTTATACATCTCCACAACATCAATAAACACTTATACATCTCCACAACATCAATAAACACTTATACATCTCCACAACATCAATAAACACTGATACATCTCCACAACATCAATAAACACTTATACATCTCCACAACATCAATAAACACTGATACATCTCCACAACATCAATAACCAAAACAACATCCAATATATTGTGTTTTCTTTCACTTACTTGAAACAGTTTCAATAAACTTTTTCCCTTTACGTAATTCTCTTCTAAAGCAAAACAAAAACCAAGCCAAAAATACAATCAACAGGGAGAAAAACACGGGCGCTTAATCCTCTCCTTCATCCGGCTATGCCAGTAAGCCGGCCGGATCCATCCCCTTTCCGCTACAACTCCAAAAGACGCTTCCTGTTCCATTAGATCCACCTTTTAGTGCTTCCCAAATAGCAGTGTGTGGATGAAGGGAGCAGGGAAGGAAATCCCAGTGGTCGTTTTTGCTCAAATTAACACAAAATTCCTGGAAATTGGTTCACCTATTTTGATAATTGCTTCCTTTCGGGTGATAACTTTTCTCAGACAGCAACCGGTTCTCTCCTGGACTACCATGCACCCTTCCCATATCCCTTTTTCTCAGCTTTCCCTCTCATCCCCATCTCTTCCTCACCACAGTCTTTTATTTCACTCTCTCTCTCACTCCCCTGTTTCTGTCCTCCCTCTCCTTCCTCTGGGTCACACTTTCCTCTCTCTCTCTAATCCTTCTGTCTCTCAATTTCTCTCGCAACCCTCTCTCTCTCATCTCTCACTCACACCTACGCCCTCTCTCTCTCCCCATTCTGTGTTCACCTTACAATTTTGTTTTATATCTTCAGCCCCTCGGACACAATCTTTCAGTCACTACTTTCTAAACACCATTTTTTATCGATGGTTAAAAGCGGCTTCTGACTTCACATATGGTTATTCTGTCTCCCGGTACCATATGTTTGTCTAACTTACCGGTAATGTTGGAGTCGCTCCGGTACCTGCTTTGTTTGTGGGGCTCACTTATTCACACACTGTTTTGTTTCTATATACATATATATATATATATATATATATATATATATATATATATATATATATATATATATATATATGTGTGTGTGTGTGTGTGTATCTCGCTTACCTGTATCATATTCGTATTTCTCGTGAATCCGTTATACTAATTTGCCACCCAGCCTATAGTGTGTACAGCCTGCCATCAGCCTACAGTGTTTACAGCCTGCCACCCAGCCTACAATGTTTACAGCCTGCCACCCAGCCTACAGTGTTTACAGCCTGCCACCCAGCCTACAGTGTTTACAACCTGCCACCCAGCCTACAGTGTTTACAGCCTGCCACCCAGCCTACAATGTTTACAGCCTGCCACCCAGCCTACAGTGTTTACAGCCTGCCACCCAGCCTACAGTGTTTACAGCCTGCCACCCACCCTACAGTGTTTACAGCCTGCCACCCAGCCTACAGTGTTTACAGCCTGCCACCCAGCCTACAGTGTTTACAGCCTGCCACCCAGCCTACAGTGTTTACAGCCTGCCACCCAGCCTACAGTGTTTACAGCCTGCCACCCAGCCTACAGTGTTTACAGCCTGCCACCCAGCCTACAGTGTTTACAGCCTGCCACCCAGCCTACAGTGTTTACAGCCTGCCACCCAGCCTACAGTGTTTACAACCTGCCACCCAGCCTACAGTGTTTACAACCTGCCATACAGCCTAGAATGCAAGTTCTGCCTTTGCTACTAAAGCTGAGGAATGTGGACTGCTTATCTCTGCACAGAAAACTCGTGCCCTCATTCTATGCACTATTCCACCACCCAATTATCATATAGATAGTCGTGCACTTGACAACTGCAAGACTTACTGATACCTTGGTGTCCCCATTAACGACCCTGGGTACCTTTCGTCTCCTAAAAGAAGACCCTGGGAGAGATTAAAGCCCAAACGGCTCCTTCTTGGTGTTGATTATGGAGTAAACATGAGACTTGCTGGCATTTATCCGCTCTGGGATTGATTATAATGCCCAATATTTCACGTTATAAACAAAGAGTTAAAATTCTTGGAGTTTTCGGAAATGGAGTTAAATATGGAACTAAGAGCAAGAACTCGACCATGTCTTATTACCGTATTTATTACGTATCAACTACGTGAAAAAGAACACATGCATTCCTATGAACATTATATTGTAGAACTTGAGAATGGTCGAGAATCAATCGACTTGAGAATGGTCCAGGACGGACCGAAACGTCGTCGTCCCTTCACTTTCTAGTGTGTGGTCTGGTCAACATACTTCAGCCACGTTATTGTGACTCCTCGCCTGCATATTGTAGAATATTTACTATTACTGACTTCCCACCCCATGGGTTGAGATATGCTGAATTCTGTATATATTATCTGAAGACTGGAACACATGATGGCATACTGGACTTGTACCCAAGACTTACTATATAATACAACAGTTATGTAATATATGGGACGTAATTATAACGACCTTTTAAATGCCCTTTTATCACCTCTGAATGATCAATAATTCACTATGTTCTATGGCAGCTCTCTTTCCCCAGACAAAGAG
>NC_091187.1:19597958-19602635 GCF_040958095.1 Procambarus clarkii
GAGGAGCTTCCTCTGGTCAAATGAGAGAGGAGCTTCCTCTGGTCAAATGAGAGAGGAGCTTCCTCTGGTCAAATGAGAGAGGGGCTTCCTCTGGTCAAATGAGAGAGGAGCTTCCTCTGGTCAAATGAGAGAGGAGCTTCCTCTGGTCAAATGAGAGAGGAGCTTCCTCTGGTCAAATGAGAGAGGAGCTTCCTCTGGTCAAATGAGAGAGGTGCTTCCTCTGGTCAAATGAGAGAGGAGCTTCCTCTGGTCAAATGAGAGAGTAGCTTCCTCTGGTCAAATGAGAGAGGAGCTTCCTCTGGTCAAATGAGAGAGGAGCTTCCTCTGGTCAAATGAGAGAGGAGCTTCCTCTGGTCAAATGAGAGAGGTGCTTCCTCTGGTCAAATGAGAGAGGAGCTTCCTCTGGTCAAATGAGAGAGGAGCTTCCTCTGGTCAAATGAGAGAGGTGCTTCCTCTGGTCAAATGAGAGAGGTGCTTCCTCTGGTCAAATGAAACTATCTTTTTGTTTACTACAAAACCAAAAAAACGGCCAACCTACTCATGAAGAACTCCCCAGACACAAAGCATAACGCCTTGAAGGAAACTAACGTCGTCTATGCCTTCAAATCCCCACTTGGGGACTGTAAGCCCCAAAAAACTCAGTATATAGGCAAGACAACAACGTCTCTTTCCAGGAGATTAACAATGCATAAACAACAGAGCTCCATCAAGGAACATATAATCTCCTCTCACAACCAGACCATCACCAGAGAAATCTTAAGAAACATCACAGAAATCATCGATAGATACAGCGATAGCAGGCGGCTCAACATCAGCGAGGCACTACACATCAAAAAGTCAACACCAGCAATCAACAGCCAATTAATGCACAACTATATTCGACCCACTTCAAGACCCCGAACCAATATGGAAGCATCAAGAGGAAGTGTTGATGCTATGGGCCAATAGGCCTTCTGCAGTTACTTCCATTCTTATGTTTTTATACCCAATGGTTCGTGTTCTGTTTGTGTGAATGCCAATCACCTCATCCAAAACTTTTGTACCACATCACCTCACCCAAATGCGAGTATAAGTATGGATGTATTTTTGTGTGTTTACAGGTTACAGTTGTGTGTGTAAACTAAAGTCTTTGAAAATGTAATAAGTTATTACGAAATGCGTTCAGGCGTCGCGTCAGACTAGATATATAAATGAATTTTGGTGAATTTATTTTTCAACTACCATCGACAGTGAAAAGAAACATAAGAAATGTTGAGAAAATTAATGTTAGAATTATTAATCTTCCCTTTTCGGTCATATTTAACAACACACACACACACACACACACACACACACACACACATATATATATATATATATATATATTTATATATATATATATATATATATATATATATATATATATATATATATATATATATATATATATATATATATATATATATGTTTGCTATACTGTCTCTTATTCGTATTCATTCCTCTCTCTCTCTCTCTCTCTCTCTCTCTCTCTCTCTCTCTCTCTCTCTCTCTCTCTCTCTCTCTCTCTCTCTCTCTCTCTCCCCTCCCTCCCCGCCCCCCCCTTCCTCCGGGACAAACCTTACCACCATCCTACACAATATTCACCAGACCAAAGAGTTTATATATTTACAAATGAACATAAAGTGGAGGTCGCCTGCAAGTGTTGGGGCTCACAGTGCTGCTCACTGTCAAGTAATATTGGAATTCTTTGCATTCATGTCTTATCGGAAAGCGATTCACCAACCGGCTATTACGTTATATCCGAAATTTACATCGGGTCCGACCGGCCGACGGAACTGCTATTGGTATTTTTACATTCTTGTAGTTTATGTTGATGGAGCTGGGCTGCAAGGATTTACATGTTTACACTGTTGTATATGATAAAATATTGAAGGTGCGGGTGTATTTTTTTTTTTTTTTTTTTTGTGCATATATGCAGTAGCAAGTGTACCAAGCGCCACCTGGCGTGAAGCCAGCCCAACCTCTTGGCCTCTGGGGTACCCACTGATATATATATATTTTTTGGTGTGGGTGGGGGTCATTTTAACACACGGTCGCACGCCGTTTTTATTCTGCACGATGTTCACTATATATATGATCCACGGTACGCACTATACTCACTATACGACCTACTCTATACTCAATCTTCACTACTCGCGAGCTTCACTTGACAATCCTAATTTTATGCGCTCTCCAGAACGCGTTCCAAGAGGAAGTTCGTTTGTTCTGAATGGTGAGTATCTTCACTATACGGGATCATCATAATCTCTTTCCAGTGGAAGTAATGGTGCTCAGTTCCAATAAGTGGTTGGGCATCATTTCTTCCCCCTTCCCCTCCTCCGTCCCATCCCAAATCCTTATCCTGATCCCTTCCAAGTGCTATACAGTCGTAATGGCTTGGCGCTTTCCCTTGATAATTCCCTTCCCCTTCAGTGGTGTTACCTGTTGATGATTTCGAGAGTTCTTATACTCCCACAGTCTGGTCTGTGACCAGCCTTTCCTAGTGGTTGCCTGGACTGAACAATGTCCAGTCACTATGTCCAGTGACTATGTCCAGTCACTATATCCAGTCACTATATCCAGTCACAATGTCCAGTGACTATGTCCAGTCACTATATCCAGTCACAATGTCCAGTCACTATGTCTTCGAAGCCCGGGTCCGTCCACATCCTGATTTGCACAGGGAGTGTGGAAGCTCCCTGACGTCCTGGTGTGATGTGTAATGTTGGTGTTTATTTTCTGACCATCAACAAAAGTCAAGAGATGAGGAACGGTCAGAGATCAACAGCGATGAGAAGATCGACCACATGATGAGGGTGGTCAGCCACAGCAGGTTATGAGAAAGGAGGGAAGTTTATGAGTCAACAAGAGCCCGGGGTGAGAGGACATTCTCTGTGGCTAGACTTGGGTAGAGACGTCACTGTGTCTCACACTGGGTGTCTGTGGATGTCTGGTGAGTCTCACAGAGTCAGTGAGTCTCACAGAGTCAGTGAGTCTCACAGATAAAGGTGGTGCTTCAAACACTTTTAAGGTGCTCGAAGCCTAGCGTAAACTTCTTGTAGTCTAATGAAACTACAACTTGAAGTCTAATGAGACTACAACGTGTCATCGGTCGTTGAGATGTAAGTGTCGTCCTAATCACACACTCAGATCTTGACAAAGCACTCAGGAGAGTGTGAAAGATTCGATGTAAATCTTTACATAAATTTCAGAAATAGGCAAGTGTAAGATTTTATCATATACGCCTTGATGTGAAAGATTAGACAGTTTGGCGTGTCTCAAAATGCCCAGACCGTCTGGGTGTGGATAACCTGAGTGTAATCCGTCTGGGTGTGGATAACCTGAGAGTAATCCGTCTGGGTGTGGATAACCTGAGAGTAATCCGTCTGGGTGTGGATAACCTGAGAGTAATCCGTCTGGGTGTGGATAACCTGAGTTTAATCCGTCTGGGTGTGGATAACCTGAGTGTAATCCGTCTGGGTGTGGGATAACCTGAGTGTAATCCGTCTGGGTGTGGATAACCTGAGTGTAATCCATCTGGGTGTGGATAACCTGAGAGTAATCCGTCTGGGTGTGGATAACCTGAGTGTAATCCGTCTGGGTGTAGATAACCTGAGAGTAATCCGTCTGGGTGTGGATAACCTGAGTGTAATCCGTCTGGGTGTAGATAACCTGAGAGTAATCCGTCTGGGTGTAGATAACCTGAGAGTAATCCGTCTGGGTGTGGATAACCTGAGAGTAATCCGTCTGGGTGTGGGATAACCTGAGTGTAATCCGTCTGGGTGTGGATAACCTGAGTGTAATCCGTCTGGGTGTGGATAACCTGAGAGTAATCCGTCTGGGTGTGGATAACCTGAGAGTAATCCGTCTGGGTGTGGATAACCTGAGAGTAATCCGTCTGGGTGTGGATAAAAGTGTAGCAGGGTTCGGAATACCAGAAAAGGTATTGAAAGTGAACATAACAATTCTTCCCGTTCAATATGCCACGAGACATTTTTGTTAACTGTTGTCTTTATTGAATCGAAATTTAATTTGAATATTCATTACTGTAGAGCAGAATGCTTTCGTGAGTACCACTGCATGCGCCTGTGTGTCTCTTTGCTCAAATGTGTATGTGTCCATGCACGTGTGTGTCCCCGTGTGAGTGTGTCCAGAGTGTGTTCACGCACTCACACACACACACACACACACACACACACACACACACACACACACACACACACACACACACACACACACACACACACACACAATCCGTCTGGGATTGAGTGGATTGCTGGGATCTGCGTGGAAGCTGAGTACCCAAATGAGCCACAGAGACGTTAGAAAGAACTTTTTCAGTGTCAGAGTAGTTAGCAAATGGAATGCATTAGGAAGTGATGTGGTGGAGGCTGACTCCATACACAGTTTCAAATGTAGATATGATAGAGCCCAATAGGCTCAGGAATCTGTACACCAGTTGATTGACGGTTGAGAGGCGGGACCAAAGAGCCAGAGCTCAATTCCCGCAAGCACAATTAGGTGAGTACAATTAGGTGAGTACACACACACACACTACTGTGGGTGGGTTGGCCAGTCACATACAGGAGAGATCCACCTGAAGATTGACGACTGTCTTATGGAATGCAGAATTGTCCAACAGACTCGCTGATGAAGGAC
>NC_091187.1:19603135-19680635 GCF_040958095.1 Procambarus clarkii
TTTCTCTCTCTCTCTCTCTCTCTCTCTCTCTCTCTCTCTCTCTCTCTCTCTCTCTCACTCTCTCTCTCTCTCTCTCTTTTCTTATATATTTTATCTTCACTCTTTTATTTAGCTTGAATCGTGTAACCTCTATATTTTGACCTTTTTGTCGATGGAAGCGAGGGCGATAATTTTTGTATTTAGTGAAATTGGAAATTAGTGGAATTTGTCATTTAATGGAATGGGAGGCATGGGGTTTGACCCCCGACCACCCTATGTACTGCCCGTAACCCTGACCATTCACCCTGCAAAGTTTCGTGATGCTACTCCCATGTGTCTGGCCACCTACTTTGAAAAGACATATATTCTCTCTTATAGCTATAAGATATAGATGTAAGATTTTAATAGTAATTTGTAGTGTTAACTACATGTGTGACAATTAATAGTGAGTTTACCGGACAGCCAAAACTAAGCTTGGGTTTACAAAGTTTTCATAATTCGTTAGTATACCCGTGCCATCACAAATCCTTATCCTGACCCCTTCCAAGTGCTATATAGTGAGAATGGCTTGACGCTTTTCCCAGATAATTTCCTCGCTTCCCTCACTAGTATAACCTTGGACAAAGTCCATTAGCAGCCTGCTGTATATTTGCAGCAGAGTCTTCCATGTAAGAGCAGTGTATTTAGACATGTCCAGAGCTGGGTAAAGAACCGGGGGTGAAAGCGAGCAGTATGCCGGCTGCGGCGACCGTCCGGCCAGATGAAAGGCTCCATGTTTCCCAGATAAGAGTGAAAGACACGAAGGAAAATGGCGGGAAAGTACTACACCATGGTTCCCTGTGTCTAGCCGCTGCGGGTGGTGGGTGGCCATCCTCGCCTGTGACGACTCTGGCTCGTGAAGGGCAGAGCGGATGGTACGTCAACCACGGTGGAGGAGAGAAGGGGAAGTGGAGGAGAGAAGGGGAAGTGGAGGAGAGAAGGGGAAGTGGAGGAGAGAAGGGGAAGTGGAGGAGAGAAGAAGTGGAGGATAGATAGCAAATAGGAGGTCCCAGGTGAGAACCAAACTAGTTTTCCACAAAGTTATTCAAAGTTAGGCCATCAGAGGAGCTAAGCAGTAGACTTAGTGCGCAATAAACCAGAGGCTGGAGTACATGTTGTACTCTCTCCTTTGGAGTACAAAGGATGGAGTACATCACGGTGTACATATCCAAGTGCAACTCTTGCTTGATGTTGAGCTAATGGCCTGGCATCCTCCAGAGATTTAACAAGGCCATCACTGCACACTGAATAATAAATGCTGGTAACCATATTCTTGAGTAAATCTTAATGACTCGCTGTCCAACCTTCTGAGAGACAAACACCTTACGTTGACCAGACCACACACTAGAAGCTGAAGGGACGACCACAATTGACTTGAGAATGGTCCAGGACGGACCGAAACGTCGTCGTCCCTTCACCTTCTAGTGTGTGGTCTGGTCAACTTACTTTAGGCACGTTAGTGTGACTCCTCGCCTGCATACACCTTACCTTTACCGTGCTATACACAGGTTAACTTACTATATTTTAGGTTAAGCCAAGTTTGTGATATGTTACTGTTTTATGTGAAAATTATGTCGAATAAAAATGGCTACCAGAAGGGACTTTCCAGGTGAAAGCAGCAACACTTTCTAAGTGGAAAATTAAGTTAGGAATGAAGTCAAGGATTGGCGATTCGACAGGACAGGATTGGGACAGGACGTTTATGAAACTACAGCCTTAAGGGTGATAGAGACCATGTAGAGAGAACTGTGTGGCAACCATCTCTACTTTCTATATACCAAAATAAAACGACCAGCTCCACAAATACATGAATTTAATACATGCAGAACAAATTTATACATTAGAGTTTTATTTTGCATATAATTCTATGACAAATGCGATTAACTTTACGCATTGTGTCCACTAAAAAAATATTTATTCCTGCTGGACAATATATCGTTCAGTTCCACCCTAAATTATTAATCTAAACCATATTTACATATTATATTTACGAAGTTCGAACCTATTTTATGCATGTTTTCCCATACTAACACAACACGGTTACCCACACTAAGTTTATTAACTAAATGTTGGTCAGGGTTGATGTTGTTGTTGCTACTGTTAATACAGTAGTTGCAGAGGTTGTTGTTGTTGCACCAAACAACCAGGTTATTGGTGGAAGGGTTATGTTGGTGTAAACAGTGCTTGGCGGGGATTTAAAGAAGAGTATTGGTAATCCTGGGATTGGTCGCTGGCAACCTTGTTTGTTGATGCTCTCCAATCTCTTCTCTAAGAATAATCTGCTTCCAGTCTATGTGTATTTTGACACTATCTCTCAACATCTTCCTCTCCGCCTCTCTCTCTCTCTCTCTCTCTCTCTCTCTCTCTCTCTCTCTCTCTCTCTCTCTCTCTCTCTCTCTCTCTCTCTCTCTCTCTCTCTCTCTCTCTCTCTCTCTCTCTCTCTCTCTCTCTCTCTCTCTCTCTCTCTGCCTCTCTCTGCCTCTCCCATTTTCCTCTCTCTGCCTCTCCCATTTTCCTCTCTCTGCCTCTTCCACTTTTTCCTCTCTCTGCCTCTTCCACTTTTCCTCTCTCTGCCTCTTCCACTTTTCCTCTCTCTGCCTCTTCCACTTTTCCTCTCTCTGCCTCTTCCACTTTTCCTCTCTCTGCCTCTTCCACTTTTCCTCTCTCTGCCTCTTCCACTTTTCCTCTCTCTGCCTCTTCCACTTTCCTCTCTCTCTCTCTCTTTCTCACTCCCATTGCCCACCGACATAATTCTCGCAGTTATCAACAGAATTCAAAACCTGTAAAGGGATTTAATTAACTGAGCTTATCGCTTGTTTACGACCTTCGATGTGTACGATAGTGAAATAGATAGTTCGAACCTTTCTTGGTTGCTGTGTTCTGCCAAACAGTGTTCGTTTCTCTTGACTACGGCCTCGGGATTAACTTCACGTCTCTTGGAGAGCTCTTGTAGTACATTGGGACACACGGCACATTAAGGTGCTGGGAAACGTTTACCCAGTGCTATTGGAGTACTATTATAGTCTAATAATTAAATAACCACATATCTAAAATAATTCAATGTTAATAGAGTTAATTGTACATTTTTTTGTAATATGGAAAAATCGATAAGAAAATATAAAGAATGTTAATATCATTAAACAATTCATAAAGACAAGTATTAAACTAATTAAACGATATTATATAATATATATAACAAATTTCAATCTGAGAGGAAACAAAGGATATATACTATAGATATAGTATAGGATACTATAGCAGAAACATTTCCTTCAATAGGCAGGAAAGACTCAAAGAAGACTTTGAAAACATATGTTGCCTCTATCTCTCAACGTGACTTCAATAGTTTACAAAGTGTTCAGTGTTCTACGACTACGTAACAATGATATAACAAGGAGAGAGAACTGAGCGGTGACGGTGTATGTTCTCTTAGTGTAATAAACTGTTAAGAACCATCCTGAATGAGAGGATCCAATTGCAGGCGATGAGTCACAATAACGTGGCTATAGTATGTTGACCAGACCACACACTAGAAGGTGAAGGGACGACCACGTTTCGGCCCGTCCTGGACCATTCTCAAGTCGATTGACTTGACTGGAAAGGTAGAGGATCCAATACAAGAAAGCAAAGTTTGCTTTACTTGAGGAGAGCTGGAATGTGTTAGGGAGAGACCTTTGTGTAGTAAAGCAAGGGTGAGATAATAGGGGGGGGGGAGGAGGTCACCAGTGACCCGCCAAACACACGACCAAACTACGACGTTGCTACAACATTCTAATACGTCATAAACACGTCATAACAAGATTTATCAACTTTACTACAAGATGTAACAAGGGAATCATAGTGTTTGCAGGAGGGGGGGGGGCTGGGCGCTCCTGTGTCGCGATCCCTTCTCTTGCTGGTATGTGTTCCAGACCTCACATACAAAATATTATATTTCATATCGCTGTTTCTGGACAACGAAATGCCAGCAAAATTACGATGATTGTAGGCGATAGTATGGAGATACAGACGCCATATAGTGTTGGTCTGAGAGATGGTAGCTAGACTTCAACTCGGACAAGTGCAAAATAATATAGATAAGACAAGGGTAAACAAGACCACAAAAATATCACAGAAAAAAAAAACTTCCAGAAACGAAAAATAAACAGATCAGTAAATATACACGACACCAGACCTGGCGCCTCATAAACATTTAAAAAAACAGGTACAAATTTTAGTATCTTTCAGGTGTGTAAACAAAGGGGCCTGCAGAACACTGTCCACTGGCCTGCAGAACACTGTCCACTGGCCTGCAGAACACTGTCCACTGGCCTGCTGAACACTGTCTATTGGCCTGCAGAACACTGTCCACTGGCCTGCAGAACACTGTCCACTGGCCTGCAGAACACTGTCCACTGGCCTGCAGAACACTGTCCACTGGCCTGCAGAACACTGTCTACTGGCCTGCAGAACACTGTCCACTGGCCTGCAGAACACTGTCCACTGGCCTGTAGAACACTGTCCACTGGCCTGCAGAACACTGTCCACTGGCCTGCAGAACACTGTCCACTGGCCTGCAGAACACTGTCCACTGACCTGCAGAACACTGTCCACTGGCCTGCAGAACACTGTCCACTGGCCTGCAGAACACTGTCTACTGGCCTGCAGAACACTGTCCACTGGCCTGCAGAACACTGTCCACTGGCCTGCAGAACACTGTCCACTGGCCTGCAGAACACTGTCTACTGGCCTGCAGAACACTGTCCACTGGCCTGTAGAACACTGTCCACTGGCCTGTAGAACACTGTCCACTGGCCTGCATAACACTGTCTACTGGCCTGCAGAACACTGTCCACTGGCCTGCAGAACACTGTCCACTGGCCTGCAGAACACTGTCCACTGGCCTGTAGAACACTGTCCACTGGCCTGCAGAACACTGTCCACTGGCCTGTAGAACACTGTCCACTGGCCTGCAGAACACTGTCCACTGGCCTGTAGAACACTGTCCACTGGCCTGCAGAACACTGTCCACTGCCTACGTAAGACCAATTCGTCAATATATATTCATTCCTTTGTCCACACCTAAACGTTCATTCACTATAAATAGAAAAAGACCATAGTTATATGGAAAATTAAATGAATGAAAAAAAAAGGGTCATGCTAAATTTGAAACACAGTTGAATTAGGCCAGAGTTGAAGCCTCGGACTCAGATGAGCCAGAGGGATGTCAGGAGGAACTTGTCTATATAAGAGCAAATGTATGTTTGTTTGTCTGAGGTTCGGGGTCAGCCTCACCAAACTTTGCAGGGTGAATTGTGACTGTATGCCGAGTATAATAGGGTGTTTGGGGTCGACCCGCATGTCTCGCCTTACTGTTCAGAACCCTAGAGACGCCGGTGAAGTATGAAATGAGGGTTTGATTGTCCTAAGAGTGATAAATCTGGTTTTACGGCTGTTGTTGACGTCAATAACTTTGAATGTTGCTCGAACATCTTTGGCCCACTGCGAGAGAAAACGGGAGAGAGGGAGGCAAAGAAAATGGGGAAGGAGAGAGAACAGAAGAGAATTGGAAGGAGGGAGAGAGGTGGCGAGAAAGGGAAGACAGAGAGAATGAGATAGAAGAGGGGAGCCAGAGAATCATGAGAAAGAAAAACACTTCATTAGCTGACAACATGCTGGAAAGGTATGTTCGACCCTACATGCACATATAGGTGAGTATATGTAGATGAACACAGTTTGTAATCACGTCGTCTCTGATGTGTACTAACTATTTCAGAATCACAATGCATGTTTCCATAATGGGCCGGAGCAATTTGCATATTGTTTTCAAGCCTATGTTGTTCAGGTGGCATATTTGTCGTGCATATTTTCAGGAAATTGCAAAAATTACCTCTCAATCCGCACCCACCACGAGCCTATTGGGTTTTATTGCATCTTAAAATATGTTATATGGAACTGTCTCCCCCTAAAACCTCTCTTTTAAATACGTTCAATTGACTAATCTAACATTGAAATATTTCTAGTGTCTCTTTGGGTTATTTAGAAACCCAGCTTCGTCCTGGGTCTCCGTAGTTGAGTAGCCACCGCGCAGTGCTAAGATGTCCGTCCCATATCTCTCCTGTTATCTCTGAAAACTTTATACGTCGAAATCTTGTTTTCCCTAACCTGCTTTTTAGCGACTTGACCATTAACATATGTAGCCTTTCTTTGTAATTCATACTTTTGTATCGGGTACCGGTCTCAAACCTCTTATAATGGTTTAGCTGGCTGTACCTAGCGGTTCTGATGTTAACCCGTGCTGACCGAACTGATACAGACACAATAGTCATCACTGCTAGCTGATACAGACACAATAGTCATCACTGCTAGCTGATACAGACACAATAGTCATCACTGCTAGCTGATACAGACACAATAGTCATCACTGCTAGCTGATACAGACACAATAGTCATCACTGCTAGCTGATACAGACACAATAGTCATCACTGCTAGCTGATACAGTCACAATAGTCATCACTGCTAGCTGATACAGACACAATAGTTATCACTGCTAGCTGATACAGACACAGTAGTCATCACTGCTTGCTGATACAGTCACAATAGTCATCACTGCTAGCTGATACAGACACAATAGTCATCACTGCTAGCTGATACAGACACAATAGTCATCACTGCTAGCTGATACAGTCACAATAGTCATCACTGCTAGCTGATACAGACACAATAGTCATCACTGCTAGCTGATACAGACACAATAGTCATCACTGCTAGCTGATACAGACACAATAGTCATCACTGCTAACTGATACAGACACAATAGTCATCACTGCTAGCTGATACAGACACAATAGTCATCACTGCTAGCTGATACAGACACAGTAGTCATCACTGCTGGCTGATACAGACACAATAGTCATCACTGCTAGCTGATACAGTCACAATAGTCATCACTGCTAGCTGATACAGACACAATAGTCATCACTGCTGGCTGATACAGACACAATAGTCATCACTGCTAGCTGATACAGTCACAAAAGAGGGAAAAGATCATTTTCATTCAGTCAGAATCACTTGAACAAAATACAAATAATTCCTTTACCAATGTCCAATCCTCTTAGTAGATTACGAGAGGTCAAGAGCCATTACTACGAGAGGTCAAGAGTCATTACTACGAGAGGTCAAGAGTCATTACTACGAGAGGTCAAGAGCCATTACTACGAGAGGTCAAGAGTCATTACTACGAGAGGTCAAGAGTCATTACTACGAGAGGTCAAGAGCCATTACTACGAGAGGTCAAGGGGTTCATTACTGAGATATGTCAAGGGTCAATACTACGATATGTCAAGGGTCAATACTATTATATGTCAAGGGTCAATACTACGATATGTCAAGGGTCAATACTACGATATGTCAAGGGTCAATACTACGATATGTCAAGGGTCAATACTACGATAGGTCAAGGGTCAATACTACGCGAGGTAAAGGTTCACTTCTACGATCAATGGTCAATGCTTCGCGAGGTCAAGGGTTAATAATACCACATTTGAAGGGTCAATACTTCGAAAAAGTGCTTGTGCTTGTGCTCACCTTATATATCTAGCACGTCAGCCCTTCAATATATGTGTGTGTGCGTGTGTGTGTGTGTGCGTGTGTGTGTGTGTGTGTGTGTGTGTGTGTGTGTGTACTCACCTATATGTACTCACCTATATGTGCTTGCAGGATCGAGCATTGACTCTTGGATCCCGCCTTTCGAGCATCGGTTGTTTACAGCAATGACTCCTGTCCCATTTCCCTATCATACCTGGTTTTAAAATTATGAATAGTATTTGCTTCCACAACCTGTTCCTGAAGTGCATTCCATTTCCCCACTACTCTCACGCTAAAAGAAAATACACAATACACACACACACACGCTCTGTGTGTGTGTGTGTGTGTGTGTGTGTGTGTGTGTGTGTGTGTGTGTGTGTGTGTGTGTGTGTGTGTGTGTGTGTGTGTGTGTGTGTGTGTGTGTGTGCGTGCGTGCGTGCGTGCGTGCGTGTTCACTAAGGTACGACCTCCTAAACTCATCCTGACGAACTGAATAGTTACGAAAGGTAGAGGCAAGTTAGGCCCAAGTTAAGACCCGACAATCTCCACATTCCGGTACTGGTTGGGCAAAGTTACAGGCAGGTCAGGTCGAGGAGATTATGTTAGGGTCAACTTGGTTGTTTCATCTTGGGTAGTTGGAGCGTCAACTAGTTTAGGTAGTTAGCTTGTTACATAATGGCTAGGGAACCATGTATTGTAGAGTACTATTCCATTTATGTTGTATTCCATATAGCGCTGTATTCCAGCTGTAAACCGTTGTAAACCATTGTACCCCAGCTGTAAACCATTGTAAGTCAGCTGTAAACCGCTGTAAAACTGTGTAAACCAGCTGTAAACCGTTGTACACCAGTTATACAAACCGCTGTAAACCGTTGTACACCGCTGTAAACCTTTGTAAACCAGCTTCAAACTATTGTAAACCAACTGTAAAACGTTACACCATTGTAAATCGTTGTACACCAGTTGTAAACCGTTGTAAACCAGACCCAAAGTGATGTTTCAGTGGTGATATAGGTGGGCCTATTTGCCCACTATAAAAATCTTCACATATTGCTGGGGGGGGGGGGGGGAGCCATCAAATTTATTAAGATAAATCTGTTGGAGGGGAATAATTATTTCTATATTTGTCTCCGCATGATGGGTGCATTAGCGTCTGTCAGTCGCCTGTCAAGTATCTGTCTGTCACTCTCGGTGCAGCTGTCACTCTCAACCAGGCATCAGCGCGCTGTCAAATCTCTGGCCAAAATGATGTTTCTGGTTTCAAGTTATGGTTGCCGTGTGGGTGAGGGTTAACCGGTGTCTCCAGTCACTGCTCGGTTAACCGGTGTCTCCAGTCACTGCTCGGTTAACCGGTGTCTCCTGCCGCTGCTCGGTTAACCGGTGTCTCCAGTCACTGCTCGGTTAACCGGTGTCTCCAGTCACTGCTCGGTTAACCGGTGTCTCCAGTCACTGCTCGGTTAACCGGTGTCTCCAGTCACTGCTCGGTTAACCGGTGTCTCCAGTCACTGCTCGGTTAACCGGTGTCTCCTGCCACTGCTCGGTTAACCGGTGTCTCCTGCCACTGCTCGGTTAACCGGTGTCTCCTGCCACTGCTCGGTTAACCGGTGTCTCCTGCCGCTGATCGGTTAACCGGTGTCTTCTGCCACTGCTCGGTTAACCGGTGTCTTCAGCCACTGCTCGGTTAACCGGTGTCTTCTGCCGCTGCTCGGTTAACCGGCGTCTCCTGTCACTGCTCGGTTAACCGGTGTCTTCAGCCACTGCTCGGTTAACCGGTGTCTTCAGCCACTGCTCGGTTAACCGGTGTCTCCTGCCACTGCTCGGTTAACCGGTGTCTCCTGCCGCTGATCGGTTAACCGGCGTCTCCTGTCACTGCTCGGTTAACCGGTGTCTTCAGCCACTGCTCGGTTAACCGGTGTCTTCTGCCGCTGCTCGGTTAACCGGTGTCTCCAGTCACTGCTCGGTTAACCGGTGTCTCCTGCCACTGCTCGGTTAACCGGTGTCTCCTGCCACTGCTCGGTTAACCGGTGTCTCCTGCCACTGCTCGGTTAACCGGTGTCTCCTGCCACTGCTCGGTTAACCGGTGTCTCCTGCCACTGCTCGGTTAACCGGTGTCTCCTGCCACTGCTCGGTTAACCGGTGTCTCCTGCCACTGCTCGGTTAACTTAAAAATTGTGTACTGCCCGAAGTCATTCACTGAACATTGAAATTTTTAGGAACTTAAAATTTGTAAATCTGTATTCTCTAGAACGCAGGTTCTGTACAGTGGTTCTCACGGCGAGAAATTGTAAATAAGTCGTGATGCACCGACATGGTGAAAATTGTCTGGGGCGTGTGCGTAGGAACACCTCCCGCATGGGTTCGAACCCTCTCCACGGCTCCTACGGATTCCATCATTAAAATCACGTTAGTGTAACTACTCTCTGTGAACGCTGTGCTTTATTATAAAAGCAAAGAGCCTTTACTAATACGACACTCGAGAAATTAGTAAAGGTTCTCTCCCGGAAGGTGAGATGTGGTATATATATATATATATATATATATATATATATATATATATATATATATATATATATATGTATATATATATATATATATATATATATATATATATATATATATATATACCAAGAAGGGGTACCACCTCTATATATATATATATATATATATATATATATATATATATATATATATATATATATATATATATATATATTAAAAATTTGTGAGGGTACCACCTCTGGTGCCAATGTGGGGACCCATTGCCTCGGAGAAGAAAATAAAAAGTATTCAGAGGAGACCTTGTGGTTTCTCACTGAACACTAATATTATCATCTCCTACCACCCCCATTCTTTTATATATATATATATATATATATATATATATATATATATATATATATATATATATATATATATATATATTGGTCGTGGCGCGGACAGCACTAGAGGCCGGGAGAAGCCCAGTGTCATTTCCCTGTTATTTATGCCCCTCCTAGGCAGGAGAAGGAGGATCTTGAACACAATATATATACATATATACTCGATGGTGTCCGATTTTTGTCTCCTCGCCTCCTCATTTATTCCTCATACTCCCATTCTCTCTATATCTCTCTCTCTCCCTTTTCCTCCATCTTTATTTTCCTCTCGCTCACTTCCTCCTTTACAAACACACGAGCAGTCTGGTAATAGTGATTAGATCTACAGCAGTCTGGGAAGGCTCAGATTTCTCATTTACAGCTGCATGAGAGTTGTGAGTGAGAGAAAGACCTGGGGCGTAAGAGCAGGTGGTTATACGAGAGAATACATAATTTTAATACAGAATACATATTTAGAGGTCACTAATGCACATAGGAGAGAACAGCCCGACGAAGGAGTCGACCCCCTCAACCTGAACTCCAATCGAGACTTGCAGTCACTCTCTACATGACAGCACCAGGTGACTCCCTACACCTAAGGTCAATTAAGTACACATATTCAGAGAATGTTATGACTTATGTGTGTGTGTTTACGTGTCGGAGAAACTGCAGCAACAGTTTGCAACAATGCGAGTGCATGACACTATCGTTCAACTGTGAATTAGTAAAGTTCATTCATTGGTGAGCTTGTGTGGGCTTCAGGCCAGAACGCGTTACAAACAGGTCTTGCCTGGACACATGTACTATCAATTCCATTTTTCCACTTGAAAGCAAAAATATAAATTATAGAATAACAAGTTTTTCACATAAATCAGACCAAGCAACTCCCTCAGGTACACATCTCATGGAATTCTCGCAGTTGTATGCCCTATTAACATAAATTTTGACACCTATTTCACCGCTGACAGACATCCCGAGGTAGTTTTAAGTCCGTCAGCACGACCTATGGGACGGCCGAACTATACCTATCATTGCGTGTAGTGCAAGGCTCAGCCTCTGACCGAGGCCAGCATAAAGAAGTGTAAGGCTACGTATGAGACTCTTGTCGTCTAGGTGCCACGAGTCTGACACCCGGCACACAAGGAGGCAACCACATTGTACATGTTAGGAAAAGTCTCAACAATGTAAACAATGTCTCTAAAAGTGTCAACAATGTAAACAATGTCTCTAAAAGTGTCAACAATGTAAACAATATCTCTAAAAGTGTCAACAATGTAAACAGTGTCTCTAAAAGTGTCAACAGTGCCTCTAAAAGTGTCAACAGTGCCTGTAAGAGTGTCAACAGTGCCTGTAAGAGTGTCAACAGTGCCACTATAACCATACCTGAGGCCTGGCTGCGTCTGGACCCGCTCGCCCGAGGCGGTGACCCAGGTTATGGTGGGCGTGGGTGTGCCGAGGGCGGCGCATCGCAGCTTCACGCCCGTAGAGTTGGTGAGGTAGGCGCGGGCGGGCGGCTCCAGCACCAGCACGGGGCCACCACCACCACGCCCACGCACGCCCACGCTCCACAACACTGACGGGAGAAAAAAACAAATGGTAACAAGGTGATTGGGCTGCAAGGCAGTTATATCCAATAAAATACCTACAATAAAGATATATATGTATTTGTTGACTATTAGGAATAGGTGGCGATTAGAAGATACAAATTGGTACGTAAATTGATATCAAACAACATGACAATAACAGACAATAATGTCAATAAAGACAATAATGTCAATAATAAAGACAATTGAAGACAATAATGTCTTCAGCTAGATGCTGTTAAGTTACCAGTTACAAACATAATTTATATAAAAGTTAATAACATTGGTAGACTAGACTGTAGTAAAATGCGGCTGTTAGGTAATTGTAAGCTTGAATCAACGTAAACTTTATAACAACTTTACAGTCACTATATCAATATCAAAGTTAACAGACTTAAAGTTAACGTCACTGGAACCAACTTAGAACCAAAGTCCACAAGGACGGGCAATTCCAAAGTCACTACTCACTGAAAAAGAGTTAAAAGTGTTCCCAATTGGCTTGGCAACGTTCATCCTGAACTGACAAATATAATGTCACTTGATCAAAAGGAATCAAAACATGAGTTACACTATTAATAATAATAATAATAATAATACTGATCTAAAACATTTCTACATTATTTATCTTATCCATGATATGAAAATCTATAGGTATTTCTCCCTGGAGGTCAATCAATGCCCTCTGTCTCAGCCCAGGTGCCCAGACTAGTGAGGAGTGACGCCTGGACGGACCAAAGGTAACTACCTTTAAGTCATTACCAATTGTACAGAACCATAACTCTTGCTACCTTCTCGGGGACTACTTAATGACTAATTATCCTCTTTACCGATACTAAGTGAACTTGAACCTTCACGATGTTCACTTTCATAGTAATAAAATATAATAGTCAAAGTATGATAAGACTTTGATTAATCATGCTCAGGGTTGGCTAGCCTGAAGCACAAGTGGTGCCCTCACTCTAGCCGGCCAGCACTCATACTCACTCTAGCCGGCCAGCACTCACACTCACTCCAGCCGGCCAGCACTCACACTCACTCCAGCCGGCCAGCACTCACACACTCAGTCAAACAAGCTGTTAAATGGTTTGCCTCTGTATCAAAACATCAACAAAACATATATTATTATTGTGTGGTCCTTCTATCATACAGTCACGTATTACACACACTTACATCTGAGTGACATGTAACATACACTCTGGCACTTATCATAAGAATATACGGGTAAACTTAACCATTAATGAAATATTATATTAATTAATGACAATAATTACATCATGTATAAAGTTGTGAATCAAGTGTATATTTAAATATAGTGAACACTGGAGTCATGACAGCATCTCTAAGCAGACCGACAGACATGAACTATTGTGGTGTCAAGGTAAACCATGAGGTAAACCATGGTAAACCGAGAGCTTCGACTCTTTGGTCCCGTCTTTCATCTGTCAATCAACTGGTGTACAGGTTCTTGAGCCTACTGGGCTCTATCATATCTACATTTGAAACTGTGTATGGAGTCAGCCTCCACCACATCACTGCCTAATGCATTCCACCCGTTAACTACTCTGACACCTGAAACATTCTTTCTAACGTCCCTGTGGCATATTTGAGAACACAGTTTCCACCTGTGTCCCCTTGTGCATGTACCACCCGTGTTAAATAATTTGTCTTTGTCTAACCTGTCAATTTCCCTGAGAATCTTGTGTGTGTTTATTAATGAGAGTTGCATATTGGAAGTTGCTAGCTGGGTATGCTGTGAGAACATATCTCTATGGAATTTGTATAATTTTATCCCAGATTGATTCGTAGTATGACAATGCCGTGGCAGGATAGATTGTGGCTGCCGCAATACATACGTCAAATATA
This sequence comes from Procambarus clarkii, assembly GCF_040958095.1. Taxonomy (NCBI): domain Eukaryota; kingdom Metazoa; phylum Arthropoda; class Malacostraca; order Decapoda; family Cambaridae; genus Procambarus; species Procambarus clarkii. The sequence goes on from NC_091187.1 coordinate 19,617,022, forward strand.
TACTCTGTTAAACCAGCGACTAACCATGAGTATGCCACCTGAATTGCCATTTGTGGTGGGTAGGAACAACCCCATTACTGTGGTTGTGGAGGCACTGTGTGTGTAGTTAGGCTGAGGTAACACAAGGTAATTATCAGGAGCATGCAGTAAGCCAGCGTGGTCATTTATCACTTGAAAAGAAAACGAGAAGGAGTTAGGATATGAGGACAAGGAGCTGGGATATGAGAACAAGGAGCTGGGATATGAGGACAAGGAGCTGGGATATGAGGACAAGGAGCTGGCATATGAGGGCAAGGAGTTAGAATATGAGGACAAGGAGCTGGGATATGAGGACAAGGAGCTGGGATATGAGGACAAGGAGCTGGCATATGAGGACAAGGAGTTAGAATATGAGGACAAGGAGCTGGGATATGAGGACAAGGAGCTGGGATATGAGGACAAGGAGTTAGAATATGAGGACAAGGAGCTGGGATATGAGGACAAGGAGCTGGGATATGAGGACAAGGAGCTGGCATATGAGGACAAGGAGTTAGAATATGAGGACAAGGAGCTGGGGCATGAGGACAAGGAGTTAGAATATGAGGACAAGGAGCTGGGATAAGAGGACAAGGAGCTGGGATATGAGGACAAGGAGCTGGTATATGAGGACAAGGAGCTAGGATATGAGGACAAGGAGCTGGGATATGAGAACAAGGAGTTAGGATATGAAGACAAGGAGCTGGGATATGAGGACAAGGAGCTGGGATATGAGAACAAGGAGTTAGGATATGAGGACAAGGAGCTGGGATACGAGAACAAGGAGTTAGGATATGAGGACAAGGAGCTGGGATATGAGGACAAGGAGCTGGGATATGAGGACAAGGAGCTGGGATATGAGGACAACGAGCTGGGATACGAAGACAACGAGCTGGGATATGAAGACAACGAGCTGGGATATGAAGACAAGGATCTGAGATATGAAGACAAGGAGCTGGGATATGAGGACAAGGAGCTGGGATATGAGGACAAGGAGCTGGGATATGAGGACAAGGAGTTAGGATATGAGGACAAGGAGCTGGGATATGAGGACAACGAGTTAGGATATGAGGACAAGGATCTGGAATATGAGGACAAGGAGCTGGGATATGAGGACAAGGAACTGGGATATGAGGACAAGGAGCTGGGATATGAGGACAAGGAGCTGGGACATGAGGACAAGGAGCTGGGATATGAGGACAAGGAGCTGGGATATGAGGACAAGGAGCTGGGATATGAGGACAAGGAGCTGGGATATGAGGACAACGAGCTGGGATACGAAGACAACGAGCTGGGATATGAAGACAAGGATCTGAGATATGAAGACAAGGAGCTGGGATATGAGGACAAGGAGCTGGGATATGAGGACAAGGAGCTGGGATATGAGGACAAGGATCTGGGATATGAGGACAAGGAGCTGGGATATGAGGACAAGGAGCTGGGATATGAGGACAAGGAGCTGGCATATGAGGACAAGGAGTTGGGATATGAGGACAAGGAGCTGGGATACGAAGACAAGGAGCTGGGATATGAGGACAAGGAGCTGGGATATGAGGACAAGGAGTTGGGATATGAAGACAAGGAGCTGGGATATGAGGACAAGGAGCTGGGATATGAGGACAAGAAGCTGGACAATGAGGACAAGGACCTGGGACTAGAGGAGAGTGTAATTACAATCTCTGTAGCTATTTTATATTGAAGGTAGTGAGGAGAACACCTCGGCTTCCGGGACCAGCCCGACAGGTTCCACTGACACTTCCTCTTCAAACCTCAAACCTTCCAACCAGATATTCTCAAGGTCTCTTGTACTAAAGTATTTTATTGTGTTCCTTGTTTCAAGCACAGTTCGATCTCCAATGTTACAGGGATTTTCTTTTCGAGTTTTGTAATGGTTGCAGCTTCATCATACAGAACTGAAGCCGGAGGGGTTCACTGGAGGTTCACCCCTCAGTGAACCGGAGGGGTTCACTTGAACCCTCACAAGACTCCTATCACTACACTATTTAGCACCGTCCAACCCTTAAGAACACAAACACACAGGAATAGCGACCTTCTGGTCCATACGAGACGAGCTAATTATACTGACTCAAACACTCCAGTGACCCAGGTCTATTATGTCACCCGGTAATTCGTTCCATAAGTCAACAATCTTCTTCCTAAACACATCTTGAGGTTATCTTGAGATGATTTAGGGGCTTTAGTGTCCCCGCGGCCCGGTTCTCGACCAGGCCTCCACCCCCAGGAAGCAGCCCGTGACAGCTAACTAACACCCAGGTACCTATTTTACTGCTAGGTAACAGGGGCATATCGAGCAAAACTCTAAATTCAGAGAAGCGTAAAAATATCGCCAGCAAAAACACTAAGATATAGGACAAGAAGGTCAGACAAACACGGCCACAAAGGAGCAAGTCGATGACAGGAGCCGTCCCCAGCATCTGGTGCGAGGAATAATGACAGGTGGTGGGACCTAACAGACCCAATTAGCAATCAGGGGAGCGGCAGTCAGTGGGAGGCCGGCCAGGAGCACTCCCACCTACACCTACACCCTCCCCGTCACCAACACATCCCGCCAGCCAGCAAACACGACACACCCAACGACGGACCAGCCAGAATTTATTTAACCTTAAAGTTAAACAATTTACCACTCAGGTGAACTCAATTTATTACGTTAACATGTCTAGCAGCCAGCGCTATATCTTGGCTCTAAACGTGTTTATGGCCAGCAATTTACCAGTACGGCCCATCGAAGGGGTGCAGAATTCTCCCAACTTTACCAGAAAAAAATACCATGTTTCTAGAATACATACAAGAGCCAAGTAGGGAACTATCTATCAGTTAGTCCGTTCAGTATTTGTGAAAAGTTTACAGCACTGAGCTTTAATGCATTGTTATGGAAACACCTCTCATTATTTATCTTGATCTTATATATTTCCTGCGCTCCGATTAGGTTCAGTAGAAGATTATGCAAATACGGACCATTAGTTAGTGTTACACGGGCCAGAGGGGCGGAGAGCCAGCTAGGGTGTGTGTGTATCCCTTCAGCTAGGGTGCAGCGTATGTCTGGCCTGTCAGCTAGGGTGTGTGTGTGTGTGTGTATCCCTTCAGCTAGGGTGCAGCGTATGTCTGGCCTGTCAGCTAGGGTGTGTGTGTGTGTGTGTGTGTGTGTGTGTGTGTGTATCCCTTCAGCTAGGGTGCAGCGTATGTCTGGCCTGTCAGTTAGGATGTAGTGTGTGTGTGTATCCCTTCAGCTAGGGTGCAGCGTATGTCTGGCCTGTCAGCTAGGATGTAGTGTGTGTGTGTATCCCTTCAGCTAGGGTGCAGCGTATGTCTGGCCTGTCAGCTAGGGTGTGTGTGTGTGTGTATCCCTTCAGCTAGGGTGCAGCGTATGTCTGGCCTGTCAGTTAGGGTATGTGTGTGTGTATCCATTCAGCTAGGGTGCAACGTATGTCTGGCCTGTCAGCTAGGGTGTGTGTGTGTGTGTGTGTGTGTGTGTGTATCCCTTCAGCTAGGGTGCAGCGTATGTCTGGCCTGTCAGTTAGGGTATGTGTGTGTGTATCCATTCAGCTAGGGTGCAGCGTATGTCTGGCCTGTCAGTTAGGGTATGTGTGTGTGTATCCCTTCAGCTAGGGTGCAGCGTATGTCTGGCCTGTCAGTTAGGGTGTGTGTGTGTGTATTCCTTCAGCTAGGGTGCAGCGTATGTCTGGCCTGTCAGCTAGGGTGTGTGTGTGTGTATCCCTTCAGCTAGGGTGCAGCGTATGTCTGGCCTGTCAGCTAGGATGTAGTGTGTGTGTGTGTATCCCCTCAGCTAGGGTGCAGCGTATGTCTGCCCTGTCAGCTAGGGTGTGTGTGTGTGTATCCATTCAGCTAGGGTGCAGCGTATGTCTGGCCTGTCAGCTAGGGTGTGTGTGTGTGTATCCTTTTGGTTTCTACTATTGCAGATCGTTATCTCTCTAACCCTTCCTTTCTTCCTCTGCTTTATTTGTAACTCCATCTGCATTGATATACAATATTTTAAAACTCTTCCTCCACTCACTGTTACATGGGTTTTCAGAACACTTCATTGTATTTATTTCTACAGGTTGTGGGTGTGAGAGTTAGATGAAGCACTACTTGCAATTATTGGTTGTAGGGAAGATGTTGATGAAAATAGAGTGGTTGAGGGACAACGAGGGACTGGGACTTGAGGAGGGGGGGGGGGGAATGTAGAGAGGTGAGCTCTAGGGAACAAGTGTGAGGGAGGAGGAGGGGTAGTGATGAGGAGTTGTGAGGAAACAGGGGCATGAGGGTTCGTGCAGGGACTAGGGTTGGGGTACAAAGGGGGGGGGGGCTGAGGGGTGGAGAGGTGGACTGAGGGATAGAAGATAGATGTGAAAGTGAGGGGAAGTGAGGGGTAGTGAGCAATGGGACGGGGGAGGGAGGCTGATGGGATAGTGAATGTTTTAACTAACATTTATGTTGATTTGTATGTTGAAATGTCAATGCTTAATTTAAATAACATATGTAACTAATGTTGCATATGTAATATGCAACATATTAGGCATATGTAATATTTTATCAGAGATTTAAAATATTGTTTAAATTGCATATCCTGTTTTAGGTTCCAGTTTTTTCTATTTGCATAAATGAATGAAATAGGTTATATGTCAACTCACTGCATAATTACCATACATTATCAGTTAGTAATTGATTTACTAGTGTGGAGAGTACCTAGGGTTGTGAATGGTATATGAAGTCTTCAAATTTCCGAAAGTCTCCATCTTTACAGTGAGTTATAGTGAATAATTGATCACTTGCTGTAAGCCTAAAGTAATTAATTTATAGACTGATTAATTATAAAAGTTCAGGCATAGTTTAAGTGGATGATCTGGATTAATTATGTTATTTACGGTAGCGTGTTAACTTTCCGGGGCCTATATACTGGCAGCAACACCTTGATGGCTTCTAGATAATACTTGTTACTTCTCGGAACCTTTCCTTCCAGTGTTCCGCTCCTTTGCTAATAAATTGCTACCGTTTTTTCGTAGTTATTTTAATCATTCCATTCCATTCTTCCAAAAAGCTTAGATATCCTTTCTGATTCGTGATTTCCACGTCAGTTAATCATTGCAGTATCAATTTTTTAGCACGTGGAGAGGTGGGACCTGCTGCATGGGTAACAACTTCTCCATATCGACCTACCCCAGGCTTTGTGCCCTGGAGAGGCCACACCAGCCTCGACAACAATAGCGTAACTCCATAGTCTCCCAAGACTGCAGGTTGCCTACTACTATCACTCTGTGTTCATATTTCGTCGGTCAGGTTGTCTCTTGGTTCCATTTCTAATCTCCTCATCATTCTCTTTACCGACCCTCATTCTCTCACATTTATCCTCACGTTTATTTAATCGCGCTTCCTCTGCCACTATCCTCATGCCTCTTCCCCTTACCTTTGATTACTTCTACGGCATTTACTTGACTTTCCTATTATCTTTATTATCTTTCCCTCTCCGTTCTCCTATATCCTATTTCCTCTTTGCCAGAATATTGAGTCCACTGTCTTTGGTTCCCTATTCTCTGCTTCCCTTTTTTTCCTAATGACTTCTTTTGGATAAAAAGAAGTTTCTTCGATCTACTATTTTTAAATTCCCATAATTCTATTATTGACCGTTCTACAGTCTTATTTTCTACCTCAATAGTAAAACTATATTACTTCATGGTCTGGTGGTCTCCTGATGGCCAGGAGGTCACGTCCTGATGGCCAGGTCACGTCCTGATGGCCAGGTCACGTCCTGATGGCCAGGTCACGTCCTGATGGCCAGGAGGGCACGTCCTGATGGCCAGGAGGGCACGTCCTGATGGCCAGGAGGGCACGTCCTGATGGCCAGGAGGTCACGTCCTGATGGCCAGGAGGTCACGTCCTGATGGCCAGGAGGTCACGTCCTGATGGCCAGGAGGTCACGTCCTGATGGCCAGGAGGTCACGTCCTGATGGCCAGGAGGTCACGTCCTGATGGTTGTCAACACAGTCTAGTGTTGCACCGTATTTTCTATCTCTGTCCTAAGCTTCTTGTACCTATTTATTTTTTTCCCTTATTATTTATAGTTTGAGTTCCTCTACAAGACCATAGAATCCACATTTTTAACACCTAACTGAAGGAGCAATCTCAATATGTCTTCCTCGAACGGGAACCAGCGTCTCTCTGTGTGTCCCTCTCTGTCTGTACTCACCTGGTTGTGCTTTAGCTCTTTGGTCCTGCCTCTCAACTGTCAATCAACTGGTGTACAGGTTCCTGAGCCTACTGGGCTCTATCATATCTACATTTGAAACTGTGTATGGAGTCAGCCTCCACCACATCACTTCCTAATGCATTCCACCTGTTAACTATCCTGACACTGAAAATGTTCTTTCTAATCTGTATGAATCCCTCTCTGTATGAGTCCTTCTTTGTCTCTCTATTTCAATGTCTATGACTATCTCTCTCCTCGAAAATCTAGTCCACCCTCCATCACCCTTGGAGAGAGACCCTACTCCCCCCCCCTGGAGGGTGCCACCATTCACCCTCCATTTTTAAGCTGGATGGCTTTTACCTGAGCATTTAATTCTGGTGCTCAAGAGCTGAGCAAACGCTCAGAGAGGCGAATTAATTTCGAATTCCAGAAACTTGAGTTTGCTCTGTATGTTTTGTCTCGATTGTGATGAGTAACTTTTTAATCAAAAGACGTGAGAGGCAGCGGTAAAGGCAGCGGTGAAGGCAGCCTAGGGCATTAATGGCAGCCTAGGGCATTAATGGCAGCCTAGGGCAGTAATGGCAGCCTGAGGCATTAATGGCAGCCTAGGGCATTAATGGCAGCCTGAGGCAGTAATGGCAGCCTGAGGCATTAATGGCAGCCTAGGGCATTAATGGCAGCCTGAGGCAGTAATGGCAGCCTGAGGCAGTAATGGCAGCCTAGGGCATTAATGGCAGCCTGAGGCAGTAATGGCAGCCTGAGGCAGTAATGGCAGCCTGAGGCAGTAATGGCAGCCTGAGGCATTAATGGCAGCCTGAGGCAGTAATGGCAGCCTGAGGCATTAATGGCAGCCTGAGGCATTAATGGCAGCCTGAGGCATTAATGGCAGCCTGAGGCATTAATGGCAGCCTGAGGCAGTAATGGCAGCCTGAGGCAGTAATGGCAGCCTGAGGCATTAATGGCAGCCTGAGGCAGTAATGGCAGCCTGAGGCATTAATGGCAGCCTGAGGCATTAATGGCAGCCTGAGGCAGTAATGGCAGCCTGAGGCAGTAATGGCAGCCTGAGGCAGTAATGGCAGCCTGAGGCAGTAATGGCAGCCTGAGGTAGTAATGGCAGCCTGGACCATTAATGGCAGCCTGAGGCATTAATGGCAGTCTGAGGCAGTAATGGCAGCCTGAGGCATTAATGGCAGCCTAGGGCAGTAATGGCAGCCTGAGGCAATAATGGCAGCCTAGGGCAGTAATGGCAGCCTGAGGCAGTAATGGCAGCCTGAGGCAGTAATGGCAGCCTGAGGCAGTAATGGCAGCCTGAGGTAGTAATGGCAGCCTGGACCATTAATGGCAGCCTGAGGCATTAATGGCAGCCTGAGGCAGTAATGGCAGCCTGAGGCATTAATGGCAGCCTAGGGCAGTAATGGCAGCCTGAGGCAATAATGGCAGCCTAGGGCAGTAATGGCAGCCTGAGGCAGTAATGGCAGCCTGAGGCATTAATGGAAGCCTGAGGCAGTAATGGCAGCCTGGGGCAGTAATGGCACCCTGAGGCAGTAATGGCAGCCTGAGGCAGTAATGGTAGCCTGAGGCAGTAATGGCAGCCTGAGGCATTAATGGCAGCCTGGACCATTAATGGCAGCCTGAGGCAGTAATGGCAGCCTGGGGCATTAATGGCAGCCTGGACCATTAATGGCAGCCTGAGGCAGTAATGGCAGCCTGGACCATTAATGGCAGCCTGAGGCAGTAATGGCAGCATGGATCATTATTGGCTGCTTGGGGTGGAGATAACCCCTTATGGTAGTGATAGCAGTCTTGAGCGTTGAAGGCAGGTTTGGATGATAACAGCCTTGTGCAATGAAAGTAGACTTTTGACGGTGATGACAGCCTGGAAAGCAGCATGCATAGACTCGGTAATGACAGCCTTGAATAAAGACTGAACCAGAGATGGCAGCCTACGGTAATGATAGCAGCCTGGAGACGGTAATAGAAGCTTATGTGACAACGGCAGCCTGAACCTGTATACAACAGGTTTACAATCTTTCCTCGACATCTTAACCATAGTCAAATCAGAAGGGACAGTGCTCTTGGTCCCGGCAGGACTACACGCTCTATATTTTTTAATGGACCAGACTGTCTCTCCAACCCCTCATCCGGAAGAGGGACATTTGAACCCACAGTCAGAGCTCACTCAGTCCTGACTCAGTGCTCACTCACTGCTCATTCGGTGCTCACACGTTCGAATCTCAGAAGATGAAGGAAGAGACGAGGTTTCGGTCCATACTGGATCATTATCAAGTCATTACACTAGGAGTAATAGAGGTCTAAAACGGACAGAAACGCCGTCAATTCTTTTATTTTGAGATGTATAAGATGCAGAAAAATCCCCCCACTCCCCATAAACCCCCCACAACCCCTTCCCCTGGATTCCAACCCCTCGCCCCACGACAAGAGGGTTACGTTGAGAGATTGAAAGTGGAAGCCAAGCCAAGGAGTACACACAAGGACAGATAGAAGAGATAGGAGAACAGAAGCAGCGGAGTGGAGGCAGGAGAGGAGAAACAGGAGAAAATAGGCAAGAGAAGAGATGCAGGAGAAGAGAAGCAGAAGAGAGGCAAGGGAAGAGTGACAAGAGAAGAGAAGCAGGAGAAGAGAGGCAGGGAAAGAGTGACAAGAGAAGAGAAGCAGGAGAAGAGAGGCAGGGAAAGAGTGACAAGAGAAGAGAAGCAGGAGAAGAGAGGCAGGGAAAGAGTGACAAGAGAAGAGAGGCAGGAGAAGAGAAGCAGGAGTAGAGAGGCAGGGGAAAAGAGGCAGTAATCTCCGGTCTTCTGATGGGGCCGAAAATCCGCTTTAAAATGTGATAAATAAATGGCCATTACATCCCTCTCTTGTCGTAACTCCCCTCTTTACTCTTCCTCTTTACCAAGAGGGATGGAAGGGGGGGAAGACAGAGACAGAGTGACTGAGTGATAAAGAGAGATATAGAGTGTGATAGAGACAGTGATAAAGAGAGATATAGAGTGTGATAGAGACAGTGATAAAGAGAGATATAGAGTGAGACAGAGACAGTGATAAAGAGAGATATAGAGTGAGACAGAGACCGTGATATAGAGAGTTAGATATATATGCTTATCTATAAGAGAAAATCTGTAAGTCTGGGGGGAGAGTTGAGGCTTCAGACGCTAGGGCCCAGCCTCGAGGAATCTTGCGTGGTGACACGTGATGGTATGGAGAGTGTCATAGGGAGGTTGGATTCAACCCCATGCCCCTCTTTAAGTAGGATTGCTTCCTATCCCGAATCTCAGCGATTCCTACGAAGTCTGAGTTTGGTTGTTCAACGTTGATTAAGCGTTCATTCAGTGTTATTCGAACATGTTTTGTTTACTGTAAGAATGGGAGGGAGGGAGATAAAACTGGAAGGGAGAAAGAATAGATGGGAGGGAGGTATAGAGACAGGGAGGGAGATCGGGAGAATGAGATGGAGCATGGGAGAGAGGAGGAATAGGTAATGAAAGGGAGGGACACATATTTTTTCTACCACAGACGTGGCCACACATTTACAATGCTAATCAGCATATATATATATATATATATATATATATATATATATATATATATATATATATATATATATATATATATATATATATATATATATATATATATTATATATATCTACCCTACTTTGATAGGGTAAGATAGCTGGTATAGAAACTTGTGTTATTAAGCATTTGCCCAGGCAACAAATCACCATTACTGCTAATGGAGTCGGAGGAATCATTTTGTAAATCTTCTTGCTATAATATTAAATTTTTACTGGAAATTGGAGGAGCTTCCTGATTTCTGGGAAATGCCTTATGTGGGGCTTGATCAATCTTTATTAGATTTCTACAATAAAATAATAGAGATCAAAGATGATAGAACAAGGGGTTGGACAGGCTGCAATTTACTTGACTGTCATAAGGCATTTGATAGTGTCCCACAGTGATCTTCTCCCAACTTAGGAGTACTAAGTTGGTGAGGAAATCGCTCTCAGCACGGCCCCAAAGGTCACGGTGAGAGATATTATGAGGTATTATAGGACAGAATTAATTATGGGACAGATATTATGGGACAGAATTAAAATGGGGGAGTACAACTAGGGGTTATACTACCACCTTATCCAGTAATATTTTCCAGTCAGAACCGTTCGTCCCCCCCATTTGCACAATTCATGCCATTTTACACCGTTCACCTCTACACCATTCACCGCTAACTACACCCTAGTAACTACCCTTCACCCACACTATCACCCGTTCAACTCTCCTGTGCTCTGCCCTTCATAATTTAAACTTACTCCTCCACCGCCATTATTTGTCTTTCTTGAGAGGTAAATGTATTAATAACATCTCAGGTCCTCTCGCCACACCAGCGACACCTGTGGATCTCTGTTGAATTATTGAGGTCAACTCGCTTACTATTATTTATATGTGGTCTCTCCTGTGTGTTTATATGCAAAGTTTGCGCGCCAGCTTTTAAATTGCTGTTTTAAAGGTTTAGTAAGGTACGCCGGCATATATACTAAGGAGGTTATACGCAGGTTATATACTGGAGGTTGTATACCGGAGGATATATGCAGGTTATATACTGGAGGTTGTATACCGGAGGATATATGCAGGTTATATACTGGGGGTTACACGATGGGGTTATAGACGAGGTTATATGCAGGAGGTTATACGCAGGTTATATACTGGAGGTTGTATACTGGAGGATATATGCAGGTTATACACTGGGGGTTACACGATGGGGATTATAGACGAGGTTATACGCAGGAGGTTATACGCTGCAAGTTATATATTGTAGACAATACACTGGAAATTGAAACTGAAGTAAGTTTATTGAGGTAAAATACACACAAAGGGATGAGGTAGCTCAAGCTATTCTCACCCCGTTCAGTACAACGTGTTCATACATATATAGACACACATCACAAACAATAAACATATTACCAAACATTCTGAATTACTGTAAGTTATTCATAGGAAGTAATACACGTGTGAAGGAGTAATACTCCGGAGGTTATACACGGCGCATAATTTTGCGTATAATGAAACACGAAATGAGGCGGAGAGAATATACATGGAAGGAAATACGCAAGTGAGATAAAGGGGAATACGAGAAAGATAGAGAGGGATAATAACTGGGATACAGAATATTGGAGGTAGTAGGCAATATCCGCCAGCGTTGTCTGTGGCTCAGGGAAGGTGATTGTATATATGGTCAGTGGGGGATGGTTTGATTGTTAGCACCAATTGTTATTACAGTACAGGTGTAGTTTTTATATCTAAGTAATATTACGGGTTACTCGTGCCCGTGCCGACTCTTGGCTGGCTTAATCTGCATCAATCAATCAGTCAGTCAATCAAGTAACAGGTCGATACAAAACTTACTCCATCCACTTCACCCCCCAAACCCTACCTTACACCTCCCTCCTTCCATCCCTTCTCCACTAAACACACTTCAACATTAAACTTTCTCTCCCTTCACCTGCCTCCCAAAAGCCCCGTTCCTCGACTTCTCTCTCTCTCCCTTTCCGTTAAACACTCTGTCCCAATCTTCTCCCCTTCCATCTCTCCCATCCCAGCCTCTTCACTCCCCATTCCTCATCGTCTCTATCTCTCCCTCCCTCACCATTAATATACTCAAAGCTCCTCAATTTTCCGCCACTAAAATGTCAAAATCTCCAGAGAGTGACATTACCACCGCGCTAGTTGTGTGCTGGGGCCGGAGTGATTGGGCACTTGCTGGGCAGATCTGATGGTGACACTAACCTGGTCTGGTAGGCTTAGTAAAGAGGCTTTAGAAGAGAATCCTGATCATCGTGTAGAGCGGTCTTAGTTGGAATTTAAGCCTCGTATCAAGTACCGGAACGTGATCGAGCGTCATCTTATTGTTCAAGTGGTGAGGCACCATCCCTTCCCTCCATCCTATCCCACATCGTTATCCTCCTGTCCCTGCCGAGTGCTCTTTAGTCATACTGGCTTAGTGTTCTCTCCCCCATAACTACCTAATCTCTCACCTTCGGTCTCCAAGCCACCAGTGGCACACTGTCTTCCCGGCTTGGTGCCTCTTTAGGATTGCTCTAGAGGGTGTAGGGATGCCTTGATGGGGGGAGAAGTCTTCCCGGGGAGTATTAAGAGAGGAGTTTGGTTGGCTACTCTACAGGGAAGCCCTCTTGATAGTGCCTCTGGAGGGGGCCTTTGGTGGCAAGTGGGTATTTGTTTAGGAGACTTCCAGTGGGAATTTTTAGTGAGGAAACAAAGAGCATAAGCAAGGAGGTCTTATTGGGTCTTGAGAAGTCCCGTTGGTGGTTCTTAGTGTTAAGCTCTGGTGGGAAGGACACTTTATATATGGAAGCTTTGGCCTGGAAGTCACATTATTTAATCGAACTTTTTGAGAAAACTTTATCTTAATGAGTTGGTTACTTATGGGGAGTCTTGGTAGATAGGCCTTGCTTCAGAAGCGTTGGTGGTGAAGCCCTCGTGCTACAGTCTTGGTGAGGAAGCCTTGGTTCATCTGTGTGGAAGCCTTGGTTCATCTGTGAGCTTTGGTTATCTGTGAGGAAGCCTTGGTTCATCTGTGAGCATTGGTTATCTGTGAGGAAGCCTTGGTTCATCTGTGAGCTTTGGTTATCTGTGAGGAAGCCTTGGTTCATCTGTGAGGAAGCCTTGGTTCATCTGTGAGGAAGCCTTGGTTCATCTGTGAGGAAGCCTTGGTTCATCTGTGAGGAAGCCTTGGTTCATCTGTGAGGAAGCCTTGGTTCATCTGTGAGGAAGCCTTGGTTCATCTGTGAGGAAGCCTTGGTTCATCTGTGAGGAAGCCTTGGTTCATCTGTGAGGAAGCCTTGGTTCATCTGTGAGGAAGCCTTGGTTCATCTGTGAGGAAGCCTTGGTTCATCTGTGAGGAAGCCTTGGTTCATCTGTGAGGAACAATCACAGACTTGAGAATGGTCCAGGACGGACCGAAACGTGGTCGTCCCTTCACCTCCTAGTGTGTGGTCTGATCAACATACTTCAGCCACGTTATTGTGACTCATCGCTTGCATTTGCAGGGTGACTGGTCTATGTTCGGGGCTGGTCATGGGTCGGGTCGGAGTCGACCACCATGCTCTCGCTTTATATGAAATGGCAAATGATACCAACGTTAATTTCGCGCATTAATCAAACATATTATTTACTACATAATGATGAAATGTTTGTGTCTCTCATGTAGTTTATTTATTGTTGAAAACATTTTGTAATGAAGATGGTTACAGTGATGAAGGGAAAGAGGTGAGGAGAAAGGTGATGAGGGGAAGGTAAGGTAGTGATGGGTAGAGAAGGTTATGAGGGGAAGGTAAGGTAGTGATGGGTAGAGAAGGTGATGAGGGGAAGGTAAGGTAGTGATGGGTAGAGAAGGTTATGAGGGGAAGGTAAGGTAGTGATGGGTAGAGAAGGTGATGAGGGGAAGGTAAGGTAGTGATGGGTAGAGAAGGTTATGAGGGGAAGGTAAGGTAGTGATGGGTAGAGAAGGTGATGAGGGGAAGGTAAGGTAGTGATGGGTAGAGAAGGTTATGAGGGGAAGGTAAGGTAGTGATGGGTAGAGAAGGTGATGAGGGGAAGGTAAGGTAGGTGATGGGTAAGGACGGTGGTGAGGTGTTGGAAAAGTGGTCAAATATAGTGAATGACGTGGGTGATGAAGTTGGTGATGAATATGGTAGATTGTAAAATAAAGAAAATGAATATGTAGGAAAGATGATGGATAGGAAAAATGATCAATATTATTAAAAGTGAAGGGTAGGGAATATGGTAAAGGTAGGGAAGGTGGTGAAAGGTAGGGAAGGTGGTGATAGATACAGTGATGAACACAGAGTGTAGTGAAGATGGTCACAGTGATAATAGTGTGTAGGGAAGATGGCCAGATTAATGAAGGCTGTGCGTGGATGAGGCCTCTGTTACCCCAGCTACTTTCACCACCTCCAGTTCCAAATTTTAAAATATTATAATTATTAAATAAAAGCGTGAAACGAGTTCTATTAAAATAAGATAGAATAAATAAAAAGGGAATGGTGACAGCTATGAGGTTGAGTAATTACTAACTGCAGCAATTACTTCCTGTGGTAGACGATAACAGGGTACATTTGTTGCATAGAATGATCATCAGGGATGACCATAACTAGACTGTCAGCCCACATCCACACTGTCATACTGTCACCCACACCATTCCATCACTGTCATCTCACACACCCACTTCACCATCCTTGAGGTTATCTTGAGATGATTTCGGGGCTTTTCAGTGTCCCCGCGGCTCGGTCCTCGACCAGGCCTCCACCCCCAGGAAGCAGCCCGTGACAGCTGACTAACACCCAGGTACCTATTTTACTGCTAGGTAACAGGGGCATAGGGTGAAAGAAACTCTGCCCATTGTTTCTCGCCGGCGCCTGGAATCGAACCCAGGACCACAGGATCACAAGTCCAGCGTGCTGTCCGCTCGGCCGACAGGCTCCCAGGCTACCATCCACGCTGTCGCCCCACGCATCATCACCCATGCTCACCACACACTCCTCCCTTCCACGCCCACCACCACCCACACTAACGACCCCCACACACCCACATTGTAGCCCCTGCTCACCAAATAAGCCCCCTCCCCTAGTTTCGTAATCCCCCACTGGCTATAAACCTGCGGAACGGTCACCAGAACGAGCTCTGTACGTTCCTTCGTAAAAGGTATTGATCGTGGTGACTCGAAGGAAGGGAAAGGGCGGAAGGTCTTAACGAGATTCTGATAGCAGGAAGCAATTGAGTTATTAAGAGCAATTCAAAAGCCTCCCGGAACATCCAGACCACTTCTCCAGTCAGCTGATGCTCGAGGGTGGGGGGATGGGGGGGGAGGTGGGGGGATGGGTGGTTTGTGGGGGGGGGAAGGAGGGGAAGATGGTGGAATTAGTGATGGAGACAAACAGGAATGGTGAGCATAATATAGAGATGGAGTCTTATGAGGTTTGAGCGTTTGTGTTATAAAAAGCGTATATGTTTGCGTTCGTGAGAATTCGTGTGTGGTGCGTGCTTTTGGCTTGTGCGTGCATATGTGCGCTAGTGTATTCACATAGTTGTACCTGCAATGCCAAGAATCGGTTCCTGGGCCCCGCCTCTTCAGCTGCTGGTCCCCCCTACTGCAATAGTGTTCGAAGCACTGTACTTTACCACATATACAGTTAAACCTTTGTATGATATTAGTTCAAGCTATTCCCCTCATTACTCTGAGACTAAATGTCACTTTACATCACTGTGGTTCACCAGTATCAGTCTTCCATCCCTGGTCTCTTGCTCTGTTGGTACATCTAAAGATTACGTCTCCTTTCATACCTTTCGCTCCAGTATGTTGTTATTCTACTTTGCAAATTTGGGACCTGGCCCTCCAGTATCTTCCATGTATATATTATTTAATACCTCTCTCGTCTCCTTTCCAGAGAGTACATTTTGAGAGCTTTGAGACGGTCCCAATATATAAAGTATATAAGGAAAATTAAATAATCATGTCTGGACCGCAGAGACTGAACGACTGGGCAGCACAACACAAACTGAGCTATAGAGTAATTATCTACACACTGAGTACCTTACACTTAATGAGGGTCCGGGGCGTGGGGGGTGTGTCGGGAGAATCGGGTGAGTGAGGATGAGAAGTGAGTGCTGCACGAAGGGTAACTGAGCCAGCAAGAGTGAGGTATGAGTACGCTTGAAGAGTGAGGGCACGTGAGTGTTCAACACATGTACTGAACACACTTCAGTCACGTGTGTACAAACACACCAACCATCCTGGCAACTATACAGGAACCATTTACATAATATCCCATTCAATAATAGAGTCAAGAGAGAGTCTATTAATGGACTCATGTCAAGAGAGAGTGTCTATTAATGG
Organism: Procambarus clarkii; assembly: GCF_040958095.1. NCBI lineage: Eukaryota > Metazoa > Arthropoda > Malacostraca > Decapoda > Cambaridae > Procambarus > Procambarus clarkii. Next base: position 19,633,166 of record NC_091187.1, read on the forward strand.
ACTCATGTCAAGAGAGAGTCTATTAATGGACTCATATCAAGTGAGAGTCTATTAATGGACTCATGTCAACAGAGAGAGTCTATTAATGGACTCATGTCAAGAGAGAGTGTCTATTAATGGACTCATGTCAAGAGAGAGTGTCTATTAATGGACTCATGTCAAGAGAGAGTCTATTAATGGACTCATGTCAAGAGAGAGTGTCTATTAATGGACTCATGTCAAGAGAGAGTCTATTAATGAACTCATGTCAAGAGAGAGTCTATTAATGAACTCATGTCAAGAGAGTCTATTAATGGACTCATGTCAAGAGAGAGTCTATTAATGGACTCATGTCAAGAGAGAGTGTCTATTAATGGACTCATGTCAAGAGAGAGTCTATTAATGAACTCATGTCAAGAGAGTCTATTAATGGACTCATGTCAAGAGAGAGTGTCTATTAATGGACTCATGTCAAGAGAGAGTGTCTATTAATGGACTCATGTCAAGAGAGTGTCTATTAATGGACTCATGTCAAGAGAGAGTCTATTAATGGACTCATGTCAAGAGAGAGTGTCTATTAATGGACTCATGTCAAGAGAGAGTCTATTAATGGACTCATGTCAAGAGAGAGTCTATTAATGGACTCATGTCAAGAGAGTCTATTAATGGACTCATGTCAAGAGAGTCTATTAATGGAGTCATGTCAAGAGAGTCTATTCACCGGAGCGCCGGTGAATAGACTCTCATATCTCAGTTAAAACGCTGACTGCATCAGTCTTTTGGGAGAAATGCTGAAAAAGGTTTTGATTAATTACTTCATCGGAATTACTTGTTAATTAAAATTGAAATTGAAGATCGGAGCGCGATGAAATTCAGCGGGTGGATGTTGATTGCGAATTTTTTCTACTCGATTGTTTTATGTGCATGAAATTTGGGCGATTTGTGTATGAGCAAAACCTAAATTAATTATTTGTAAACACTCAATTCGTGAATTATTTATAAATTAATTTAATTGTTTTAATTATGTTTATATTACTCTCAAAAAATATTTATATATAAATACCAATATATATATATATATATATATATATATATATATATATATATATATATATATATATATATATATATATATATATATATATATATATATATATATGTGTGTGTGTATCCACCCTGGCTGACACCTATGTACACTTCGGAGCTGATCAAGCAGGTGGGGCGGCCAACCACAGGGAAACAGCAAAATCACTCAAGTACAGGCGACTGGAAGGTCAATACCTCTTTGTTCCCATAGCGTCTGAGACGCATGGCCCCTGGGGCAAGAGTGCCTTGGGATTTCTCAAGGAATTGGGGTCCAAGCTCATTGACGTCACCAGAGACCCAAGGGCTTCCAGTTTTTTATTTCAGCGTCTCAGTGTGGCGATCCAGAGGGGAAATGCTTGCTGCGTCCTCGGTTCCTGTCCAGAAGCGGAGGAGCTTCAAGAGATCCATAACCTTTAGGCATTTGTCTTGTATGTTTTGTAACCTTTAAATACACAATAAAGGAAAAAAAAAGGGAAGGGGGTGGTAGGAGAAAAGCACACAGAAACTGTATTGGAGGGAATACACATTCCCTCCAATGCGTTATGTGTGGTTTCCTCCGAGGCTATGGGTCCCCCTTCTTCCAGCCAGAGGTGGTACTCCCTTCCCTATTAATTATTTATTTAAAAAAAAAAAAAAAATATATATATATATATATATATATTTGTTTGAATTTTCCCAAGCCAAGAACTCTATGATCCAAACAAATTTCGAACCAGCAGCACCAGGGATCACCCACTGGCGCACACAGTACTTAACCACTTCACCAGCGATTGCCTGTAAGGATTTGGTTAATCCGGGAGCTCATTAACTGAGTTCCCTGACTGAACAATCCCCAGCAAGTCTCGTGGTGCAGTCTGAACACAACTTTTCGTCAAATCCTTGTACATACACAGGCCATGACGAGTCTTCGGATGTGAAAGAAATCTTGAATGGTCCCCAAGCCATAAGTCACTGCCCGAATTGTAGTGAAACATCCCCCTTTATTTTCCTATCCCCCGTCCTCTTCTCTCTTCCTTCTCTTCCACTCTACTTCCCTCTCCCACACTTTACACCTTTCTCTGCCTCCCTCCCTCTCATCCCCTCCTTCCCTCTACCCCTACTTTCAGATAATTTACTATTACCAGCATGGGAAAAACTCCTGAAAAACTCTCTATAAAAACATCCCGTTTTCAGACTATGAAAATCACCGGAGGGCGGGTCGCTATAAGAGCTAATAGTTATTAAAGGGTGGTACAGGAGCCCACCCCCGCTGGCCTATGACACTCCCATACCCTCATGTGTGTAATCTTTACGAGTGAGGGCTAGCCATAAGCATCTGGCCTCATACCTTGGACAGAGATATTCTCTTTTATAGTTATACAAGATGACATCCCAAACACCCTATCATATACAATTTCCACTCCCATCTCTTCCCTACACACATCGTACACTCATCTCGCCACATACACCGTCTGGCCTTGTTGTTGTAGAATGTTCACTATACACTGTCTTTTATCAGTGTAAAGGTCTTCGAAACCTTTCGTATATTCCCCCTGTCCGTACTCTACTGAGGTCCCTGTTGACCTGGTACCTACTGGAGCTGTGTGCAAGAGAATGACTCTCTCTCTCTGTCTGTCTCTCTCTCTCTCTCTCTCTCTCTCTCTCTCTCTCTCTCTCTCTCTCTCTCTCTCTCTCTCTCCCCACCACCCCTTTTATTATTCAATTTAGACTAACACAAAAGGGTTCTATAGGATTAGGGACAAAAGTTCCCTTTGTATTAAATAAGTTAAAATCTGTTTTCACTTCTCTGCTAATTTTAAAACTTGATGTTTCTGTTGAGGTGGTCATGGTAGTTGTGACAGTAGTTGTAGTGGTGATCGTAGTTGATATCGTAGTGGTGCTTGTGATGGTGGTAGTGGTAATGGTGGTGGTCCTTACCTTATAGTCCTTACCTAACAGTGACTGCTAGGAAGTAATAGTCAGCTCTTTATGCCCCGACTACTAGCCTTCTTGATCCCATTGAATTATTATTCAACTACCTAAACATTCGAATTCTTTTGTTGAATCTGGCCATAAAGTTGTAAGTGGAGGAGGCTTCCACAACTTGGTTATCAGTGCATTCCACTTGTTGACCTCCCGTACAAGGTACGAGTATTTCCTTGCGCTTCTTTAACACATTTGCATTTTCATCTATGTCCTTTTGTCTTTCTTTCTCAACATTTCAAGAGACTGTCCTTCTCTACCTCGTCTTTTCCCTTCGGTATCTTGTATGTTGTGATCATATTTTCTCTGTTGCATACCTTTACATTTTTCAATTTGTGTTTTGTGCTTCATAAAAGCAGATTGTGGCCCGGTGTTGCATATTCCAATAATAGTCTAACAGATGGTGTAGATTGCACTGAGAGAATCCTCCTCCTTTAGGTTTTAAATGAGGTTCCAATGTTTGCCAGCTTCCAATATGCTGTCGATATCACCCTGTTCCTGTGTGCCATCGGTTTTACTGTGGAAATTATATCCATTCCTACATTGTTTTATCTTTCTGCTAGTTGCCTTCCCTTCATGACATACCTCCTTGTCTCATCTTCTCCTTACCCATCTTTATTACTATAAACTTCCTGGGTTAAATTTTAGCAGCAATTTGTCTGCAAATTTTTGTGTGTTTGCTAAGGTTTTCCTGTAGGTTTCTGCTTTCCTCGTTGTTTACATTCATCATTAGATCTGGGTTATCTGATAACGCGGAAATGATCGGGATTATATCGTGCTGTAGGTAGTGCACATCACTATGGGGCAGCAGTGGGTTCAGATCAGAGCCTTGAGGACCCCATTCGTTACGTATCTTCACTTAATCACTTCTTCTATGACAGGTTTTCCTCTTAGTTCATAATGGTTCTTCATCCTATGTATCAGCCATTCATGACAATCAGTATCAAACACTATGAGGAAATCAGGGATGATACAGCCTACCTAACACTTTTGTTCATGTCTTATTTTAGAAACTTTGACCCATACACCGAGAGCCAACCCAAACACTGAGGGTCCCCAATACACTCAGGACCAACCCAAACACTGAGGGTCCCGAATACACTCAGGACCAACCCACACACTGAGGGTCCCCAATATACTCAGGACCAACCCACACACTGAGGGTCCCCAATATACTCAGGACCAACCCACACACTGAGGGTCCCCAATATACTCAGGACCAACCCACACACTGAGGGTCCCCAATACACTCAGGACCAACCCAAACACTGAGGGTCCCCAATACACTCAGGACCAACCCAAACACTGAGGGTCCCCAATACACTCAGAACCAACCCAAACACTGAGGGTCCCCAATACACTCAGGACCAACCCAAACACTGAGGGTCCCCAATATACTCAGGACCAACCCACACACTGAGGGTCCCCAATATACTCAGGACCAACCCACACACTGAGGGTCCCCAATATACTCAGGACCAACCCACACACTGAGGGTCCCCAATACACTCAGGACCAACCCAAACACTGAGGGTCCCCAATACACTCAGGACCAACCCAAACACTGAGGGTCCCCAATACACTCAGAACCAACCCAAACACTGAGGGTCCCCAATACACTCAGGACCAACCCAAACACTGAGGGTCCCCAATCCACTCAGGACCAACCCAAACACTGAGGGTCCCCAATCCACTCAGGACCAACCCACACACTGAGGGTCCCCAATCCACTCAGGACCAACCCACACACTGAGGGTCCCCAATACACTCAGGACCAACCCAAACACTGAGGGTCCCCTATACACTCAGGACCAACCCACACACTGAGGGTCCCCAATCCACTCAGGACCAACCCACACACTTAGGGTCCCCAATACACTCAGGACCAACCCACACACTGAGGGTCCCCAATACACTCAGGACCAACCCAAACACTGAGGGTCCCCAATACACTCAGGACCAACCCAAACACTGAGGGTCCCCAATACACTCAGGACCAACCCACACACTGAGGGTCCCCAATACACTCAGGACCAACCCAAACACTGAGGGTCCCCAATATACTCAGGACCAACCCAAACACTGAGGGTCCCCAATACACTCAGGACCAACCCACACACTGAGGGTCCCCAATACACTCAGGACCAACCCAAACACTGAGGGTCCCCAATACACTCAGGACCAACCCAAACACTGAGGGTCCCCAATACACTCAGGACCAACCCAAACACTGAAGGTCCCCAATACACTCAGGACCAACCCAAACACTGAGGGTCCCCAATACACTCAGGACCAACCCACACACTGAGGGTCCCCAATACACTCAGGACCAACCCAAACACTGAGGGTCCCCAATATACTCAGGACCAACCCAAACACTGAGGGTCCCCAATACACTCAGGACCAACCCAAACACTGAAGGTCCCCAATACACTCAGGACCAACCCAAACACTGAGGGTCCCCAATACACTCAGGACCAACCCAAACACTGAGGGTCCCCAATACACTCAGGACCAACCCAAACACTGAGGGTCCCCAATACACTCAGGACCAACCCACACACTGAGGGTCCCCGACCCAATACTTAGGACCTTCCACAATGCTGTGGATCTTACCCAACACTTCATGCTGTCCCAATTGCGAGGACCTTCCAGTTACACCCCCCCCCCAGTCTTCCCCAGTACCTCCTCAGTTTCTCTCAGTCTCCCTGCTCACTCTCCCAGTCACCCTAAGCTCAGTCTGTATATCCCAGTCTGGGCCATTGTGTGGGGCGGCCATCACACACATCCCTGAGGGCTCAACACTGCCACCTTCCATCAGGGTTGTGTTATATTCAGCTCCAGATATCCTCTCTCTATTTCCAGGTTCTCTTAAGGATCTAAACTTACTTTTCCTTACACTCCGCGTTCTTACTCTATTTCATGGCTCGCTTTAATTTCTAACTCTCTTTTAACACACACACACACACACACACACACACACACACACACACACACACACACACCAGTTCATTGACAGTTGAGAGGCGGGACCAAAGAGCCAAAGCTCAACCCCCGCAAGCACAATTAGGTGAGTACAATTAGGTGAGTACACACACACACGCACACACGCACACGCACACCTTGTCCCGTACAACACTGAGACAAGTACCTTGTCAAGCACAAGACGAAGCTGGAAAAAGTTCAGAGAATTGCCACTAGACTAGTCCCAGTACTAAGAGGCATGAGTTACGAAGAAAGGCTGCGTGAGATGCACCTCACGACACTGGAAGACAGAAGAGTAAGGGAAGACATGATCACTACCTACAAAAATTAGGGAGCTGGTGGCTGAGTGGACAGCACGCTGGATACGTAGTCCCGTGGTCCGGGGTTCAATTTTTCGCGTTTTCGGAAACAGAGTTGCAGAGTTTTTTTTCACCCTGATTCCCCTGTTACTTAGCAGTAAATAGGTACCTGGAAGTTAGACAGCTGTTACGGACTGCTTCATGGGGGTGTGTGTTTGTGTGTGGGGGGGGGGGGGGGGAATAGTTAGTTAGTAGTTAGTAACAGTTGATTGACAGTTGAGAGGCGGGCCGAAACAGCAGAGCTCAACCCCCGCAAGCACAACTAGGTGAATACAGAGGGCCTTGCGGCTGAGTGGTCAGCGCTTGGAGGTCGTGATCCTCATAACCTCGGGTTCGACTCTAGGCGGAGGCGGAAACAAATGGGAAGTTTCTTTCACCCCCTTGCGCCTGTTCACCTGGCGGTCGTAAAATAGTACCTGCGAGTTAGACGGCTGCTACGGGCTGCTTCCTAGGGGTGTGTGTGGGTGTGTGTAGTAGATATAATAGAGGAAAAATAGATTGGTTAGAAAGGCGGGGTCCAAGACAAACAGTAAATACACACACACACACAATTTTGCTGAAGTCAACATGTGGAACACATTATCTGTTTGAACCTAAGGAACAATCAGTTCACGGACCAGAGGCATCACAAACCAATTGTGCTCCACTTCTATATTTTTGAAACTTGTTCAATAGACACCCTCTGAACACGAATAAAGTTGAGGTCACTCATTATATCCGCCAGCAAGATCACTGGGCATATATCAACCGATAAGATCACTGGACATATATGAGCCTATAAGATCACTGGGCATATATGAGCCTATAAGATCACAAGAACGTCATCCTTCCACCCAATAGAGAGCTGCTCTCACCCATAAGCCAAACAATAGCTCCTCAAAAACAAGCTACGGCAGTAAGAACCGTGAACCTTCCAGCAGACGAGCTCACTAATAGAACAAAAGGTATTCTGCATCGATCAACTAATTAGGAGAGAAATATTTGTAATCAACATTCACTGGAGCGTGCATGTTGCACGGGATAATTGGTGTTTACTCGTTATAAAACATTCAGAACTATCCACACACACACACACACACACACACACACACACACACACACACACACACACACACACACACACACACACACACACTCACACACACACTCACACACACACACACACACACACACACACACACACACACACACACACACACACACACACACGCACACACACACACACACACTCACACACACACACACACACACACACACACACACGCACACACACACACACGCACACACACACACACGCACACACACACACACACACTCACACACACACACACACACACACACACACACACACGCGCACACACACACACACACACACACACACACACACACACACACACACACACACACACACACACACACACACGCACACACACACACACACACACACACACGCACACACACACACACGCACACACACACACACACACTCACACACACACACACACACACACACACACACACGCACACACACACACACACACACACACACACACACACACACACACACACACACACACACACGCACACACACACACACACACACACACACACACACACACACACACACATACACACACACACACACACACACACACACTCACACACACAGAGCAACTGCTACAAATACTTATCCTAATAAATATTCCCAGTGATCAGTTAATTGGCAACCGGAGGGAGAGGTTCGAACATGAAAGAATATTGTAAAGCATCAGAGCCAAGTGTTCAGTAGACCACAGAGGAACGCTGTTGGGGCTATGATTTGTTCAGATCTGAAAGCTACATCTATGGACAGCACAAAACGTCCACCAGACTGTGCGACACAGTGGTTGCAAGGATCAGGTTGGGTTACCGTTACCTGTGGCAGGTGGCTGCAGGTGACGGGTCTCCCAATCCTGAGCACTCCAGTTGCAAACTCTGTGAGCAGGAACTACGGCATGATCTCCCGCACTACATCACTGAATGTCCAGTTATTAGACCTTTCAGACCAGTCGGCATGAGGTGCCTGGAGTTTTGCAATTACTTTATTCACTCTCGTATTCTTAAAGATATCCTCACAGTATACCCAAAATTTGCCAGTGCAGGCTATTAAACATATGGCTCTGTATGACTAACCATCCTGCGAGATGGGGACTTGTATTACCACTGCTGCCTTATTCAATCTTGTGTTGTTGATATCCTCAAAATGCATCCGGAGTCTGCCAGTGCAGACCGCTTATCACATGCCTCTGTATGACCAACCATCCTGTGTGATGGGGATTTCTTAGCATCACCCAGTTAGCTTTTTTGACACACTGTACTCCTCTTCATATAGTCTAGGGTAGCTGCACTAATGCAGATGTACCTAATATGTTAATAAAAAAAAAAAAAGTTCAACAGAACATGTATGAACACTGGTTAAAGAGCGGGTGATCACTTCACCCCTACAGAAACACTACGGGATTAGATTACCTCCTGGCCCTGGCTTATCCCAGTCCCAGAACAATCCCCGAAACACAAGTAAACCATATGTAAACATAAGTATATAGGTAAGGTGTCACACAATCATGACTCCTTACATGTACCTTGTCATGCAGTAGAGTCTTTAGGTTACTTTAAATAATATCATGACCTTCTCTTTTATTTTTTGAGTCACACAGCTCACACCTCCACCACATTGATATGATATTGTCATGACGGCAGGTTAAGGTTTGGTGGTATGATAAGTTAGACACAGACAAGCGAGACACAGACAAGCGAGACACAGATAAGCGAGACACACAAGTGAGACAGAGACAAGAGAGACACAGACAAGCGAGACACAGACAAGCGAGACACACAAGTGAGACAGAGACAAGAGAGACACAGACAAGCGAGACACAGACAAGCGAGACACACAAGTGAGACAGAGACAAGAGAGACACAGATAAGCGAGACACACAAGTGAGACAGAGACAAGCGAGACACAGACAAGCGAGACACACAAGTGAGACAGAGACAAGAGAGACACAGATAAGCGAGACACACAAGTGAGACAGAGACAAGAGAGACACAGATAAGCGAGACACACAAGCGAGACACAGACAAGAGAGACACAGACAAGAGAGACACAGACAAGAGAGACAGAGACAAGAGAGACACAGACAAGAGAGACACAGACAAGAGAGACAGAGACAAGAGAGACACAGACAAGCTAGACAGAGACAAGAGAGACACAGATAAGCGAGACACACAAGTGAGACAGAGACAAGAGAGACACAGATAAGCGAGACACACAAGTGAGACAGAGACAAGAGAGACACAGATAAGCGAGACACACAAGTGAGACAGAGACAAGAGAGACACATACTTGTATCAAGATGAGGAAACAATCACTATGATGACCTCAAGGGAAAGCTTTCACCATGGCACTATGAGCAGGAGATGAACAGCACATTATATAGTTACAATCTTCATTGTTATGTCTTAATATTCCTGGTAAACAAAATTGACTTGTTTTGGAATTTAAGTTATCATATTAGTGACATTCTCAGATGTTTTCATCAATAAGTTAAGTTTAAGTTAGTTTATCAATAATCTTTCAACAGGGATTTTTGACCCCTTGACTTAAGTTATTGTTAACCTTTTAAATAGTCAACTGAAACGTTCTATACTCGGGGAATACTTCACGATACTTAAACACAACCCTTCCTCAACCACTTGTGCTGGACGGTAGAGCGACGGTCTTGCGTCATGCAGGTCGGCGTTCAATCCCCTCTATATAAATATATACATATATATATATATATATATATATATATATATATATATATATATATATATATATATATATATATATATATATATATATATATATATATATATATATAATGACCTGAGGAAGACGTGCAAAGCTTCACCTGCAACAGCATCGTTAAACTCAAAACTACTGACTGTAACCTTGGTTTCAAAGTTTCAAAGGACCAATTACTGCAAGGCTTGCAAATGACCAATTAAAACACCTCTCTCAAACGACCAATTAAAACACAAATTTTAACGACCAACTGTTTCCAAACGAATAAATTTCAACCGGAAGCTGAAGCGATTATTTACGAGGATTTAAAATACCGGCTCCAGCGTACTTTTCTAACGGCCACTAACGGCGCATTCTTCAACAGCCAATAGAAACACACCTTTCACACGCACTGCTAAGTGGTTGGTGGGCGGCCGTGGGAGGACAGAGGGTGGCGAATGTGGATATAGGGAGGAAAAGTGCGTAGAGGAAGATAGAGAGATGGGGGAGAAGAGCATAGATAAAAATGTTAAGAACGGGAAGATTGACAACAAGGTGAAGTTGATAATAGAAAGAGATGAAGAAGGATTATCTTCTTCTTCTTGAGGTTATCTTGAGATGATTTCGGGGCTTAGCGTGCCCGCGGCCCGGTTCTCGATCATGCCTCCTTTTTGTTACACTCCCCCAGGAAGCAGCCAGTAGCAGCTGACTAACTCCCAGGTACCTATTTACTGCTAGGTAACAAGGGCAACAGAGTGAAAGAAACATTTGGCCCATTTGTCTCCGCCTCCACCGAGGATCGAACTAAGAACCTCAGGACTATGAATCCGAAGCACTGTCCACCCAGCTGTCAGGGTTAATGGAGAATAAGGTAGAAAAGGAATGATGGGGAAAAAGGTAGGGAAGGATGATAGGGAAAGACGGAGGTAGAGAGGGGCAGATAGGTGGGGAACAGTTTGACAAATAAAGAGGTTAGACAGTTAAAAGAGAAAGAGGTTGAGGGACTGAGACGGAGAGTGTTAATAGAGAGAGATGAGGGGGAGAGGGGGGGAGGGAGCATGAGAGGAAGATAGCGGGTGGGCTACACGGAGCCACTGCATCATTTACAAAGATGGCCATAAGTCACATTCACTCCGTCCGCCGTTCATCAACGTTATCTCCTAATTACCCCCCCCCCCGTCCCCCCAGGATAAACCATCACGGGCAAAATGGGAGAGACAGAGAGCGAGCAAGTAAGGAAGGATATGAGACTGAGACGAAAGAAGAGACATAGAAGGAATAGAGAAGAGGTCGCGAAAGAAAGGGGAGTAGTAAGAGCCAGAGAAGGAGGAGAGAGAAGGAACGAAGAGAAAAATCAGTACGTAGTGAAGATGTAGGAGAAACAAGAGACAGGAAAGGAGAAAAGATGGGGAGAAGCGGACACAGAGATGCAAATAAGAGGACAATAACGGAGAGGAACCGAGTGAAGGAAAAATGAAATAGGACAAAAGGAAGGAGAAGACATGGTAGAGAAGAGGGGGACGGGAGAGAGAGAGAAAGGAGTGTAGTGGGAGAGGAAGGGAAGAGAAAAAGTTGGTTGGAAAGAAAAAATAAAATCAATTTTCCGCGCTTTAATTTCCACACCACCGCGACCCAGGAGTTGCTGGGAGCGTCACCTCCCAGAGGGCCTCACCCTGGCACTCACCTCCCAGAGGGCCTCACCCTGGCACTCACCTCCCAGAGGGCCTCACCCTGGCACTCACCTCCCAGAGGGCCTCACCCTGGCACTCACCCCACCAGAGGGCCTCACTCTGGCACTCACTTCCCAGAGGGACTCACCCTGGCACTCACCTCCCAGAGGGCCTCACCCTGGCACTCACCTCCCAGAGGGCCTCACCCTGGCACTCACCCCACCAGAGGGCATCACCCTGGCACTCACCTCCCAGAGGGCCTCACCCTGGCACTCACCTCCCAGAGGGCCTCACCCTGGCACTCACCCCACCAGAGGGCATCACCCTGGCACTCACCTCCCAGAGGGCCTCACCCTGGCACTCACCTCCCAGAGGGCCTCACCCTGGCACTCACCTCCCAGAGGGCCTCACCCTGGCACTCACCCTACCAGAGGGCCTCACCCTGGCAGTCACCTCCCAGAGGGCCTCACCCTGGCAGTCACCTCCCAGAGGGCCTCACCCTGGCACTCACCTCCCAGAGGGCCTCACCCTGGCACTCACCTCCCAGAGGGCCTCACCCTGGAAGCGTCACTCCACCAGAGGGCCTCACCCTGGCAGTCACCTCCCAGAGGGCCTCACCCTGGCACTCACCTCCCAGAGGGCCTCACCCTGGAAGCGTCACTCCACCATTGGGCCTCACCCTGGCACTCACCTCCCAGAGGGCCTCACCCTGGCACTCACCTCCCAGAGGGCCTCACCCTGGCACTCACCTCCCAGAGGGCCTCACCCTGGAAGCGTCACCCTACCAGAGGGCCTCACCCTGGCAGTCACCCCACCAGAGGGCCTCACCCTGGCAGTCACCTCCCAGAGGGCTTCACCCTGGCAGTCACTCCACCAGAGAGCCTCACCCTGGCAGTCACCCCACCAGAGGGCCTCACCCTGGCAGTCACTCCACCAGAGGGCCTCACCCTGGAAGCGTCACCCCACCAGAGGGCCTCACCCTGGAAGCGTCACCCCACCAGAGGGCCTCACCCTGGAAGCGTCACCCCACCAGAGGGCCTCACCCTGGAAGCGTCACCCCACCAGAGGGCCTCACCCTGGAAGCGTCACCCCACCAGAGGGCCTCACCCTGGCAGTCACCCCACCAGAGAGCCTCACCCTGGCAGTCACCCCACCAGAGGGCCTCACCCTGGCAGTCACCCCACTAGAGGGCCTCACCCTGGCAGTCACCCCACCAGAGGGCCTCACCCTGGAAGCGTCACCCCACCAGAGGGCCTCACCCTGGAAGCGTCACCCCACCAGAGGGCCTCACCCTGGAAGCGTCACCACACCAGAGGGCCTCACCCTGGAAGCGTCACCCCACCAGAGGGCCTCACCTTGGAAGCGTCACCCCACCAGAGGGCCTCACCCTGGAAGCGTCACCCCACCAGAGGGCCTCACCCTGGAAGCGTCACCACACCAGAGGGCCTTACCCTGGAAGCGTCACCCCACCAGAGGGCCTCACCTTGGAAGCGTCACCCCACCAGAGGGCCTCACCTTGGAAGCGTCACCCCACCAGAGGGCCTCACCCTGGCAGTCACCCCACCAGAGAGCCTCACCCTGGCAGTCACCCCACCAGAGGGCCTCACCCTGGCAGTCACCCCACCAGAGGGCCTCACCCTGGAAGTCACCCCACAAGAGGGCCTCACCCTGGCAGTCACCCCACCAGAGGGCCTCACCTTGGAACACAAACATAACATAACAATACGCTAACTGCTTAATGGTGCAACAAATGTTATGCGTTGTCACTTAACGCTTCCAGTTACTCGTGTCCCGCCGCGTAACTCCCTTACACTCTTCCGAATGTCGTTACCTGAAGTTTGTGCGGTCAAACAATCACCACTACAGTGACGAAGGTTAATACATAGTCTCTGTGAGCCAGGGACCAATGACTGGTGGCAACATCCGCAGGGGCTATCACCCATTGGTGGATGTTAACACCAATAGCACCAGTAGGTGTTAACAGCGAGAGGGAGCGGGCCATATCACCACCAGGTCGACCTTCTCATCAAGAGATAGACACTAGAGGGAGCGACTCAGGAGATCTGATAGTGTCTGCAGCCAATGTTGCTTAATGGAGCCGGCTAAATAACGTTCACGACTGCTATATCGGACTTGATTGTACCCTGGAGATGAGATTAGCTTAATTATGCAAGTTTGCCCTTTAAGCTCCCCTCTCTCTCTGCCTCTGTTGTGTATGGAGCCGAGAGAGTCGAGTTGCTCCAGCAGCCAGAGCGGTATTGCCTGTTTGGAGGCCAATGGCGGCTGTATACGAGACTTGGAATGGTCATCGCGCCTGTGGATTTTATTTACTAAATTCGGGGCCTTCTCGTAAGGTCAAAGGTGAAAGGTTATCAGAGGCGAAACGAGGCTCTTGTGGCGCTGTTGGGCTCTTATGCTTTCCTGTTTCACTGCCTCCTCTCTTCCTCTCTTTCTTCTTAGTCCTGTTTCACTCTTTATTCATCCCCTACTCTTCCCTCGGTCCTTGCTTGTTCCTTCCATTCTCTAACTCCTTGCTCATCTCCCCTCTCACTCCTTGCTCCTCCTCCCTTTCACTCCTTGCTCCTCTTCCCTCTCATTCCATGTCCCTCCCCTTCTCTCACTCCCCTTCCTTTTCCACCGACCATTTGTCTGTTCCTCTCCTCATCTAATTCCTTGTTCACTCCCCATAATTCCTAGTTACTCCCAATCATCATTTACACGGTTTATACCTTTTTTATTTTGCACAATAGTCGTATGCTCTTTGTAGTATATAAGAAGCCTATATGTGAAGCCTCAAGCCTATATGAGACCTCATGTGTATATGTAAAGCACTCAAGCCTATATGACAAGCCCTCAACCTATATAAGAAGCCCTTCAGCCTATATGAGATGCACTCATTCCTATTCGCGACCCAATGTCCAGTACACTGGGCCGTGTGGACCAGCCCACGGTACCTGGGCCGTGTGGACCAGACACCGGTACCTGGGCCGTGTGGACCAGACACCGGTACCTGGGCCGTGTGGACCAGCCCACGGTACCTGGGCCGTGTGGACCAGACACCGGTACCTGGGCCGTGTGGACCAGCCCACGGTACCTGGGCCGTGTGGACCAGCCTACGGTACCTGGGCCGTGTGGACCAGCCCACGGTACCTGGGCCGTGTGGACCAGACACCGGTACTGGTCCGTGTGAAAATAGCAGAAGCGGCTGATTCAGGGTATAATAAGCCCAGTACGTCACAGCTCAACAGAGCAACACTATCTATGCAAATTGTCCATTTTACGGTTGTGTGTGCAATCTGTCGGCCGGAACAGCAAGAAAACGCGACCTGTCCAAACTTCATATCATCTAGCGTGATCAATCAACATGAGAATACTTGGTGAAGGAGGATGCTGAACAGTGCAAGGGAGCTGCATGGGGGAGGCTGTTGACTGGGGAAGAGATAGGATAGACTGAGTGGGGAAGGAGCTGTCATATAAGGAAGGAGTGGAGACTGAAGGAGTGTGGTAAGAGAGGGGGGAAGCTAGGAAGGTAGGTTGTGTTTAGAATTATTTTGAGTTAAAGTTCAATGACAGGCATTCACCCTGAGTATGTAATAAAATGACAAATATAATTTTATATATTTATATATAAAGGGGGGTACCACCTCTGGTGCAATTATAGGGACCCACAGCCTCAGAGAAGGGAACACAGAGCATTCAGGGAAAAACTTGCCATTTAACTCTTAATACGTAAGAGTCTTCGCTTCTCCTACCACCCCCCTTTTTTATATATAATGTATTTTGTTAATCACACTTCCGTGGATAGTAACAATTATTATTAGTGGTTACAACTAGGTGGTTACAACCAGGTGAGTACAACCAGGTGAGTACAACCAGGTGAGTACAACCAGGTGAGTACAACCAGGTGAGTACAACCAGGTTGTAATAACAGAGACGTACACCACAACACTTAAGCAGCAAGATAAAACATGCGCTCAGGCACTCAGCACATTCAAATAAACTGCTAATTAATACAAATAGTCCCAACATATTCTTCAAAAACCGATATTTTTTCCCCAAATTTCCAACTAATTCGTGACAACAGGAAGAGAGAGAGCGCGTGGGTCGGCTGTCATTGATGACGTCTCGTTTAATTAATATTTACATGGGGAAAAATACCTTTCAGCTGCACCTGTACAGGTCAATTACCTCACCTGAGATTTAATTTGCCGTGTTAAGTGCAGATGACAATTTTGTTTTTAATGTTATATGAATAATTAGTGTTATCTTTATGCTAATAATGTTCAGGTGTGAAGGAGGAGAAAGGAGGAAAGAGGAAGAAGAAAGCAAAGGAGGGAGGAGGAAGGTAGAGAAGAAAGAAGGAGATGAAAGAAGGTAGAGAGCAGGGTAAAAGGGTAACCACAACCCCAGCTTTGAACATTAATTTTTAATTAACGAACACAAAACAGCAATCATGAAGAAGAACAGATATAGTGTATAACCCAGTATATAACACATAATAACCCGTGTATAACACTGAAGGGACGATGTTGGGGCAACAGTGTTCATCCAAGTCACCACCCCATTAATGGAAATCGAGAAAATAGTCATTCTGAAGAGGTCTGAGGGACAAAGTTATATGAAGAACTGACTTAAACTAACCTACCATGCTTTTAATAATTGTTCTCAGTACTGAGGGAACTGTAGAGTGGCAAACATGAATGAGGCAGAACGAGACTAAGAGAGAACTAAGTTAAGAAGGCACAGGTATACCTTAGGGTCAGAGACTGAGACAGACAGGGAGAGAAAGGTGCAAACTGAGACAGGTAGGGATATAGGAGGGCAGATAAAGACTGAGGCAAACTACCAGGGAAACTGGGAGACAGAAAAGGAGGCTTGCTCAGGAAGACTCGTGTATTCTCACACCAAACCAGACACACGCGTCTCCATAACACCCCAAGACCACACACACAAAGAGGGGGTCTAACACCCCATCAGACCCCTGCTTCCATACACACACTCACTCTCTCTCTCTCTCTCTCTCTCTCTCTCTCTCTCTCTCTCTCTCTCTCTCTCTCTCTCTCTCTCTCTCTCTCTCTCTCTCTCTCTCTCAGTAGTGGAAAATATGATACTGTCTTATCTAATTCATTGTCTTTCTTTTTGTATTCTCATTATACACCTAGATATTGGGTACAGTGTCACTGTATATTTATTTTGTTAAATATTGTATTTCTATTCCTTCTAGCAAGTATTCTTGGTGTCCAATTACCTTTATTTAGTGTATTTATGTACTCATGTTTTAGTGTAATATTTATAACAAAACATTTTCCCATTCTGATTCTGTAATGTCAACATTGTTCAGGCGATGAGTCACAATAACGGGGCTGAAGTATGTTGACCAGACCACACACTAGAAGTTGAAGGGACGACCACGTTTCGGTCTCAAGTCGATGAATCGACTTGAGAATGGTCCAGGACGGACCGAAACGTCGTCGTCCCTTCAACTTCTAGTGTGTGGTCTGGTCAACAACATTGTTCAGCTAATGTCTGGTAACACTTATTATTATAGTGACAAAAACCCTTCACTCATCAGCATTAAACTGCATCTGCCAGTTATCGTAAAAGGCTTTCTACATCCTACTGCAGCGATTTTGAATCTTCTGAATTTATTTTCCGCACTATTGTTGTATTCTCTGAGAATGTACACAGCTTACTTTTCAGTCCTTTATGCATAGTAAACAGCAAATTCCCCAAGTTGTGAGTCACGTGTGAATGTTGTTAATGTAGAAACAGGCAGTTTGGAGACTGGATTAACGAGCAATTGATCATTGGCATCCGGTCCTCAGGTGCTGGTCGTCCAAACTGCTGCCGACCTCAAAGATCCATTCACAAATTATAACATAAACCTACACAAACAATCATAATTTAGAATTTAGAGAACATATGTGCCTAGATTAGGTTTGTTTTGTTACATTTAAAATGGGCGTAGCTTGAACAAACATACATTTAGGTTGTATAATTAACCTAAACTCTAACCTGTATTGTAATGATTAGTGTAAGTTGTTAAGGACTATGTTTGTGATTCTGGTAATGACAATGTCTACGGGTTATTGTTATTGTGACTTGTGTAATTAATCTACTGCACTACTCTTCATATGAACCTTCCCAGTTATAAGTGTACAACCATTTATAAATAATGTCTGCTTCAATATCAATGAACCAAGGCCTAGTTATGTGTAAAACCATTCTTTATATATTATTAATTTGAACTTGAGAAATCTCAATTTTTTTTTATTTCACTGCATGACAAAATTTTACTTTCGAATAATTGGTAAAAATGTGTGTAAAATTTTATGTACAATTTCATACTTTGCACTTCATACAATTATGAGAGGCCATTAACACAAAACCAAAATACCTAACTTCACGTAGGCCTATCCCTAACCTCATTTAGACCTAGGGTCACCAAAACACGTTCACCTGCTCACAAAACTGCAACACAGAATATATTCGCTATATTCGACCTGGTTATATAGCGATCGGAAGACCGGGTTCCAGGGGGAAACTAGCAGAGAAAGGCTGAAGATGAGCTGTGGGGAAAGAGAAGCTCCAAGACTGGCCACCAAGAGTAAGAAGTCTTAATCTTCCCTACCTAACTGGTATGTGATATATTAAAAATGCACATATAGGAACGAGCATTTGAGTAAGGAGCTTGTCCTAAGGACGGGAAGAAAGCTTGCCCGCCTGTGTTTGAGACAAGAAGAACATGTGTTTTTCGTGTGTTGCGTGTGTTGCGTGTGTTGCGTGTACCAGAAAGACAGGAACTAGGAAGAAACGGTGAACACGAAGGAGGAAGACCAGACCGTGGCCAGAGACGGGGGAAGACCAGGCCGTGGCCAGAGACGGGGGAAGACCAGGCCGTGGCCAGAGACGGGGGAAGACCAGGCCGTGGCCAGAGACGGGGGAAGACCAGGCCGTGGCCAGAGACGGGGGAAGACCAGGCCGTGGCCAGAGACGGAGAAGACCAGGCCGTGGCCAGAGACGGAGAAGACCAGGCCGTGGCCAGAGACAGAGGAAGACCAGGCCGTGGCCAGAGACGGGGGAAGACCAGGCCGTGGCCAGAGACGGAGAAGACCAGACCGTGGCCAGAGACGGAGGAAGACCAGGCCGTGGCCAGAGACGGAGAAGACCAGATCGTGTCCAGAGACGGAGAAGACCAGGCCGTGGCCAGAGACAGAGGAAGACCAGGCCGTGGCCAGAGACGGGGGAAGACCAGGCCGTGGCCAGAGACGGGGGAAGACCAGGCCGTGGCCAGAGACGGGGGAAGACTGCAGGTGAGGGGAGGAAAAAGCCAGAGATGAGCAAAACTGCTCTTGCCTGGAGTGAGTGGAACGTTCACCCATTTTAGACCAGAGTTGTTTAAGGCCTCCAGGTCGTTGGTGTGGAGGGCTCGTCATCCCAGAGAAGTTGCAATTGTTTTCATGTTGCAAAATATAATTTGGTTCCTTGCAAGTATTTAGAACTACCTTTCTAAATAAAATCTGTGCTATGAATTGCCATATATAAGAAAATGAAGGAAAATGAGAAAGCAAGAGGTAACTTGCATCTGTCACAGGTGTGGAAGGGAATTTTCAGGGAAAAGCCCCAAGCCATTACCACTATATAGCACTTGGAAGGGGCCAGGGGCCAGATTCACGAAACAGTTACGCAAGCACTTACGATCCTGTACATCTTTTCTCAACCTTCGGCGGCTTTGTTTACAATTATTAAACAGTTAATAAGCTCCGAAGTACCAGAAGGCTGTTTATAACAATAACAACAGTTGATTGGGAAGTTTTCATGCTTGTAAACTGTTTAATAAATGTAACCAAAGCCGTCAAAGATTGCGGAAAGATGTACACGTTCTTAAGTACTTGCGTAACTGTTTCGTGAATCTGGCCCCAGGATCAGGATTTGGGACGGGACGGGGGGGGGGGGGGAGAGAGGGAATTACATTCACACTCCAATGGTGTGGCATAAACGTTCCACTTGCGGTGTTCCCTGAAGGTCAGCGGGCGCTCCCGCCCTCACTACGCCACAACGTTTGTCACAACGCCAGAATTGGAGTGTCTTGAAGGCAGTGTGGTGGTAGTTCCATGAGTGTGGCTTTCTTGGGATGGGTGTGGTTTTTGTACTTACCTAGTTGCCTAGTTGTACTTACCTCGTCGTGCTTGCGGGGGTTGAGCTCTTGCTCTTTGATCCCGCCTCTCAAACGTCAATCAATCAACTGATGTACAGATTCCTGAGCTTCTAGCGTCTCTATGGTTCATTTGGGCACTCAATTTTCACCTGTGTCCCTTAGTGCGTGTGCCTCTTGTGTTAAATAGTCTGTCTTTATTTACCCTATCAATTCCTCTGAGAATCTTGTATGTGGTGATCATGTCCCCTCTAACTCTTCTGTCTCCCAGTGACGTGAGGTTTAATTCCCGTAGTCTCTCCTCGTAGCTCATACCTCTCAGCTCGGGTACTAGTCTGGTGGCACACCTTTGAACCTTTTCCAGTTTAGTCTTATGCTTGACTATATATGGACTCCTCGCTGGAGCCGCATACTCCAGGATTGGTCTGACATATGTGGTATACATAGTTCTGAAAGATTCCTTACACAAGTTTCTAAAGGAAGTTCTTATGTTGGCCAACTTGGCATATGTCGCTGATGTTATCCTCTTGATATGAGCTTCAAGGGACAGGTCTGGCGTGATATCAACCCCCCAAGTCTTTCTCTCTCTCCGACTCTTGAAGAATTTCATCTCCAAAATGATACACCCCTGTGTGGGGTGTCTCATGTGTGTGTGTGCGTGCGTGCGTGCGTGCGTGAGTGCGTGTGTGTATCTCACCCTAAGTCCTTATTCCTCTGTCAACTTAATTTTCAAACTTTCCTCTCATCCCGCATTGGAAATAAAAATAGCAAGTGGACAGTATCTCTGGGAACCTTTCCAGTGCGTGTAACTCGTCGTTGTGCCATTCTGAGCTTGGCCCTCAGACGCCAGGAGCCCAGGCAGGGGCCCAGGCAGGGGGCCAGGCAGGGGGCCAGGCAGGGGCCCAGGCAGGGGCCCAGGCAGGGGCCCAGGCAGGGGCCCAGGTTCTAATATAACCCGTCTTCTCAAACATTTTGACGTATAATCCCCAAAGGCCAAAATACTAATGAACTAAATCACAGTGGATCGCGAAATTGTTGTGATGATCCGTTCCCCCTATTCGTGGGTCCTGGGTTAGGTTAGGTTAGGTTAGGTTAGGTAAGGTTAGGTTAGGTTAGGTTAGGTTAGGTTAGGTTCGGACAATTTAGTACGTCAGTTTGGTGACGGTGGGGACGCTTGAGAGGACGGGCTGTTTAATTAGACGGAATTCCTTAAGTTCACCTGTCTCTGTACAAGCTAAGGGGAACTTTCTATTTAATGTTTCTCGTTCATCTCCGCCCATACATCCCCTCATACTCTTCCCCCTCACACTCCTCCCCTCACACTCCTTCCCTCACACCACTCCCCTCACACTCCACCCCTCACATCACTCCCCTCACACTCCACCCCTCACACCACTCCCACACACAGCGACAGTGACACAGGGAGATTACATTCACCCTCTTGATTGATAGTTCAGCCGTTGCTTCCATGGGAATGGTTGTTAATACCCTTTCTCCCTATACCTGCCGGTCTCCTAGTCCAGGACACACACACACACAGTGTGTGTGTGTGTGTGTGTGTGTGTGTGTGTGTGTGGGTGTGTGTGTGTGTGTGTGTGTGTGTGTGTGTGTGTGTGTGTGTGTGTGTGTGTGTGGTGTGTGTGGTGTGTGTGTGTGTGTGTGTGTGTGTGTGTGTGTGTGTGTGTGTGTGTGTGTGTGTGTGTGTGTGTGTGTGTGTGTGGTGTGTGTGGTGTGTGTGTGTGTGTGTGTGTGTGTGTGTGTGTGTGTGTGTGTGTGTGTGTGTGTGTGTGTGTGTGTGTGTGTGTGTGTGTGTGTGTGGTGTGTGTGTGTGTACACATGTGCACACACAGATCTAGTTGATATCACACCAAACCTGTCTCCTGAAGCCCACGTCAAAAGAATAACATCAGCGGCATATGCGAGGCTGGCTAACATCAGAACTGCTTTCAGAAACCTATGTAATGAATCCTTCAGAACCTTGTGTGCCATATATGTAAGACCAATCCTGGAGTATGCAGCCCCAGCATGGAGCCCGTACCTTGTCAAGCACAAGACGAAGCTTGAAAAAGTTCAGAGGTATGCCACTAGACTAGTCCCACAACTAAAAAGGCATGAGTTATGAGGACAGGCTGCGTGAACTGCACCTCACGTCGTTGGAAGACAGAAGAGCTCGGGGAGACATGATCACCACATACAAAATTCTCAGGGGGAATTGAGATGGTAGACAAGGATGGATTATTTAACACGGGTGGTACACGCACAAGGGGACACATGTGAAGCTGAGTACCCAAATGAGCCACAGGGACGTTAGAAAGAACTTTTTCCAGTGTCAGAGTAGTTAACAGATGGAATGCATTAGGCAGTGATGTGGTGGAGGCTGACTCCATACACAGTTTCAAGTGTAGATATGATAGAGCCCAGTAGGCTCAGGAACCTGTACATCAGTTCATTGACGGTTGAGAGACGGGACCAAAGAGTCCGAGCTCAACCCCCGCAAGCACATCTAGGTGAGTACACACACACACACACACACACACACTATCCCTGTCTGCCTTTGGTTGCAACAAAACAAAACAGCCATGAGAGTGTAGGGAAGCATCACACTAGACAAGACAGCAACATTGATCACAGTACACAAGTCAACCTTCACGAGACACACAGATTACAGCATCACTCCTTCTCAACCTTAACTTGACTAAGATGCTTAGCCATTTAGTATTTTTTGTTATTTCTTCCGAATGATCGAGTTCCACCACTAATATTTTCGTTGTTGGCACCAATGTGTTTCCCATGGGGAAATGTGGGCTATAACCCATTACCCATTATTTCTCACAGAAATAATGCAAGAGTTGGAAATAATACGAAAATGTAATTTAATACCAGCGTCAACGTAATATAATTACATTGTCTGATGTAAATAACCAGACAATGCGGGTATTAATATATTTACACCTTCAAGAGAGAATGTGTCTGTATGTTCCAAGTAGACGGTAAGATGCTATGGGCTAGTCTGACGAAACTTTGCAGGGTAACTGGTCTGGGTTCCGGCCAGTACATAGGGGGGTCGGGGGGAAACCCCTATTTCCCCCTTTGCTGGAAGTGACAAATTACACAAAATTTTAAGCTCTCTAAATTAAAAAATATACATCCTCACAAAGAATACTATATCATATTGGTGGTGAAGGTAGCATAGGTAAGATGGTGAAGGGTAGGGATGGTGGTGAAGGGTAGGGAAGGTGGTGAAGGGTAGGTAAGATGGTGAAGGGTAGGGAAGGTGGTGAAGGGTAGGGAAGGTGGTGAAGGGTAGGGAAGGTGGTGAAGGGTAGGGAAGGTAGTGAAGGGTAAGGAAGGTGGTGAAGGGTAGGGAAGGTGGTGAAGGGTAGGGAAGGTGGTGAAGGGTAGGTAAGGTGGTGAAGGGTAGGGAAGGTGGTGAAGGGTAAGGAAGGTGGTGAAGGGTAGGGAAGGTGGTGAAGGGTAGGGAAGGTGGTGAAGGGTAGGGAAGGTAGTGAAGGGTAGGGAAGGTGGTGAAGGGTAGGGAAGGTGGTGAAGGGTAGGGAAGGTGGTGAAGGGTAGGGAAGGTGGTGAAGGGTAGGGAAGGTGGTGAAGGGTAGGGAAGGTGGTGAAGGGTAGGGAAGGTGGTGAAGGGTAGGGAAGGTGGTGAAGGGTAGGGAAGGTGGTGAAGGGTAGGGAAGGTGGTGAAGGGTAGGGAAGGTGGTGAAGGGTAGGGAAGGTGGTGAAGGGTAGGGAAGGTGGTGAAGGGTAGGGAAGGTAGTGAAGGGTAGGTAAGGTGGTGAAGGGTAGGGAAGGTGGTGAAGGGTAAGGAAGGTGGTGAAGGGTAGGGAAGGTGGTGAAGGGTAAGGAAGGTGGTGAAGGGTAGGGAAGGTGGTGAAGGGTAGGGAAGGTGGTGAAGGGTAGGGAAGGTGGTGAAGGGTAGGGAAGGTGGTGAAGGGTAGGGAAGGTGGTGAAGGGTAGGGAAGGTGGTGAAGGGTAAGGAAGGTGGTGAAGGGTAGGGAAGGTGGTGAAGGGTAGGGAAGGTGGTGAAGGGTAGGGAAGGTGGTGAAGGGTAGGGAAGGTGGTGAAGGGTAGGGAAGGTGGTGAAGGGTAAGGAAGGTGGTGAAGGGTAGGGAAGGTGGTGAAGGGTAAGGAAGGTGGTGAAGGGTAGGGAAGGTGGTGAAGGGTAAGGAAGGTGGTGAAGGGTAGGGAAGGTGGTGAAGGGTAGGGAAGGTGGTGAAGGGTAGGGAAGGTGGTGAAGGGTAAGGAAGGTGGTGAAGGGTAGGGAAGGTGGTGAAGGGTAGGGAAGGTGGTGAAGGGTAGGGAAGGTGGTGAAGGGTAGGGAAGGTGGTGAAGGGTAGGGAAGGTGGTGAAGGGTAAGGAACGTGGTGAAGGGTAGGGAAGGTGGTGAAGGGTAGGGAAGGTGGTGAAGGGTAGGGAAGGTGGTGCCGGAAGGTGGTACAACCCCCACAACATACCCTAACAAGGGTATGGTTCACCTACCCTAACAATATGTGAAGGATAAGGGAGCAAGGTACAAAAGAGAGATGAGAGAGGTAGGAGTGGAGAAGGGAGAGAGAGACCACAGAGGAGAAGCAGCTCATCAACTATGAGACAGATCCCTGGCCTTGTGACCACATACAAAACCATTGGTCTTGAGGGACGACATTATGCCAATCTGTAGCCAGAATCTGTCGTCATTACAGAGGGCATAGTGTGTCAAGCCTGTGGGTATGAGGGTATGAACAGGGCATTCATATGATACCCTGCCACGGCCTTGACCCCATTGCTGGGATGATACTGGGATGGTATATTATAATTACCTTTTAATACCCGGTTGGGTGGTCTTTTCTCCTCGTGAAGGCTTGGGGACGTCGGGGTAGGTGCTCCGGGGTAGGTGTCTGCCAGGACTGACGAAAGGCCTCCACGAGCCTGGGTATGGAGCTGACGTCTCTCCAGATCCCTCTTGACCACGTGCCACAGCTTCTCAACTGGGTTAAGATCCGGGCTGCTACCTGGCCAAGCCTTTAAGACAGGCACTGTGCAGACGCCACTTGGTGCCAGATGTGGCGATGCCAGCAGGTGCCTATGTGGCGGTGCCAGATGTGGCGGTGCCAGCAGGTGCCTATGTGGCGGTGCCAGCAGGTGCCAGATGTGACGGTGCCAGCAGGTGCCTATGTGGCGGTGCCAGCAGGTGCCAGATGTGACGGTGCCAGCAGGTGCCAGATGTGACGGTGCCAGCAGGTGCCAGATGTGACGGTGCCAGCAGGTGCCAGATGTGACGGTGCCAGCAGGTGCCAGGTGTGGCGGTGCCAGCAGGTGCCAGATGTGACGGTGCCAGCAGGTGCCAGGTGTGACGGTGCCAGCAGGTGCCAGGTGTGGCGGTGCCAGCAGGTGCCAGATGTGACGGTGCCAGCAGGTGCCAGGTGTGACGGTGCCAGCAGGTGCCAGATGTGGCGGTGCCAGCAGGTGCCAGATGTGGCGGTGCCAGCAGGTGCCAGATGTGGCGGTGCCAGCAGGTGTCAGATGTGACGGTGCCAGCAGGTGCCAGATGTGGCGGTGCCAGCAGGTGCCAGATGTGACGGTGCCAGCAGGTGCCAAATGTGGCGGTGCCAGGAGGTGCACCGTCCTGCTGGCACACGCTGGCATCTGGCTACCATAACCAAACTTGTGACTGAGGTCACAAGTTTGGTTATGTCACAGTTTGGTTAAGTTTGGTTTGGTCACAAGTGTCACAAGTGACACGGTCCGCACCACGGCACCAAAGGGGATGTTCTCCTTCACTACCCTCGCTGGAACTTGTGGTGTTCTCTCCAGTGAACATTTAGGAACATTTAGGACCGTTCACACACCTTACAGAGGTCTTCCTGGGGCGGCCAGAGCCTGCTGTATGTGATGGCGTCTGACCCAACATGGCGGCCCCCTGGAAGCAGCCATTGCCCTCTGCGGACCGCTACGCCAACTCCCTAATTTCCTTCATCTGGCGGCCGTCCTGCTTCAAAACAATTATCTTAGCAGCATTTTCTTTGTTTACGACCATGATAGGTGCCATGAGAACTATTTAACACCACAAACACCACTGTTAAATGTAATAGAACAAGGCAAGGTGGCAGAGAGAGAGGTGCGCAACACAACTGCTCACTATGAATGCCCGGGAGCAACTGAGCCTCTTAGCAGTGTGGCTCCCGGGAGCTAGCGACACCGTGACGTCATGACACCGTGACGTCATGACACTGTGACGTCATGTACCGCCACACACTTGTCTCAGATGTTTCACCCACAAGACCATCATTATTTTCCCCCACGAGTATGTGGCGCCTCGAGCAGGCGCCGCATACTTTTGACGAATACCCTTAACCAGCCCAGGCTGGGTATCCTCCCAGCCAAGTTCCCCTCGCCAGAGTCCTACACGCAGCAATGTAAATAACTGGAAACTATATCCAAGAAATTTAAATGTAAATCCCTAACATTCATGAAATGCTATGTCCAAATATTTAATGCAAAATGGCATATTACCCAGAAATCATTTCTAGTCTCACAAGACAAGGTGTTGCAAGGGAAGCTTGCACAGCAAGAGATCACTAGGGCACCACACACTGCAGGTGGGAGGGATATGCTAGACAAATATTAATTAAATGTAGTTACCTCAATATTAATGTGAGTTTCTTAGCTTAAAGACCATTTGGTCCTTAAGGTTGACCACAGGAAGTGTCTCTCCAACACCCACACCATGAGTGTTGGAGAGTATACTCTACATACAACATACAACATACTCTACATACAACATACAACATACTCTACATACAACATACAACATACTCTACATGAATTTAATACAATTTCCTTCCCTCTTTACCATCACTTTCTCTCTCCCTCTGTACTATAGTAAACTTAGGTATCAGTCTACCAGTAAACCTAGGTTTAAAACTGCTATTAGTACACTTAGGTATCCTCCACACCACTGTCCCTCCATCACTGCCAACGGTAAACTTAAGTATCCTCCACAGCCTCTTTAAATTCAGAACAAGTAAACCAAGAGGCCATTGATGGAAACTATAAACGCAGTCGATGAAAGGTAAACAAAACAAATACTCATACCCTGGACTGATTGTCTTCAAGTGGACTTTGTACTGTTGAAAAGTTTCATTACACCAACAGACATGACAAGATTATTGCGGGGTATAAAAGGTAGAGCTGGCGTCCAAACAGTCACTGTTAGGTGAGCACACTTCTCTCTCCCTTCATGTCAGCCTCCAGTAAACTTAGGTGCCTCCAGCCCTCAGTCTCTCTCATCAACGGTAAACTTGGGTTAACTTCAAGTTCCAACTTATTTCCTCTCAAATGTCAATAAACTGAGGTGTTTCACATCCCATCCTACTTCCGCCTCGTCAGCTTCTACCTTCACCTCCTACCTTAGCCTCCTTCTACCTTTCCCTCCTACCTTAGCCTCCTCCTCCTACCTTCCTGTACACTCACTACTACCTTATTCCCACCTCAAGTTTTTCTCGTAAGATGAAACAGATTTGTATACCAGGTGACCAGTGCCGTCCTCCTCCTGTCCTATTCTTCTATCCTTATCTCCTCTCTTCTCAGCCTATCCTATCCCCCTCTTCTTCTCCCCTCCACTCCGTCCCTCGCTCACCAGCCTACAATACTGTCTTTACAACCTCAGAGTATATGCTTAGACATAATTAAAGTTAGCATCAGACTCAGTGTGTGTGTGTGCGTGTGTGTGTGTGTGTGTTTACTAGTTGTGTTTACTAGTTGTGTTTTTGCGGGGGTTGAGCTTTGCTCTTTCGGCCCGCCTCTCAACTGTCAATCAACTGTTTACTAACTACTTTTTTTTTTTTACACCACACACACACACACACACACCCCAGGAAGCAGCCCGTGACAGCTGACTAACTCCCAGGTACCTATTTACTGCTAGGTAACAGGGGCACTTAGGGTGAAAGAAACTTTGCCCATTTGTTTCTGCCTCGTGCGGGAATCGAACCCGCGCCACAGAATTACGAGTCCTGCGCGCTATCCACCAGGCTACGAGGCCCCCGCGTGTGTGTTTGTGTGTGTGTGTGTGTGTGTGTGTGTGTGTGTGTGTGTGTGTGTGTGTGTGCGTGCGTGCGTG
The DNA here is from genome assembly GCF_040958095.1 of Procambarus clarkii. Classification (NCBI taxonomy): domain Eukaryota; kingdom Metazoa; phylum Arthropoda; class Malacostraca; order Decapoda; family Cambaridae; genus Procambarus; species Procambarus clarkii. The sequence continues at coordinate 19,661,286 of NC_091187.1, forward strand.
CGTGCGTGCGTGCGTGCGTGTGTGTGTGTGTGTGTGTGTGTGTGTGTACCTGTGTATGCGTGTCGCACTGAATTACAAACGCAAATGTGAATATAATTTCATCCTATATCATAAATAATCACCTTGGTTATTCTTGCACCAATGTAACGACATTCAATATAATTATCAGTAAACATAGAATTATACTGTACTTTTCCTTTCGCAGGCGTAAGTAAAGATTTGTGTAGCACACCAGACAACATTCAAAGGATATATTTACACACACACACACACACACACACACACACACACACACACACACACACACACACACACACACACACACACACACACACACACACTGTGGGACTGCATCTAGTTCGAGGCTCTCTCGCCCTTGTGAGACAGTCACGTAACCTGGTCAATTGTCCACATATATCTCCTGGTGTTTATCTCTTCTCTCACCGGAGAAGTTCTCCTCCTCCTTGAGAACAGAACATCCGGTTCCTTTGAGTCTTTTACTTGTAGAGATGAATATCCAGTGTGACCTTTGTGAGGGGCAGGAGTGTGTAATACACAGATATGTGCAGACGAGGAGTCACAATAACGTGGCTGAAATCTGGTGACCAGACCACACACTACAAAGTGAAGGGACGACGACGTTTCGGTCCGTCCTGAACCACAATCGACTTGAGACCCAGGACAGACCGAAAACGTCGTCGTCCCTTCACTCTCTAGTGTGTGGTTTGGTCAATACACAGATATGTGCCTTACCCAGTACTGTAGTACGTTTGCCAGTACTCACAACAGTAACCAGGGTGTTGGTCACACACTTGGCATACTTGCTCCACGGTGATGACTCAACTTCAGAACATCCTTGTCCGTGTACTTATAGACTATTGTACACAATTGCAATGGTTACTTCTGACTCCCTGAAGGTCTTCAACTGCCGCACCACTGGACCTGAGTGTGTAAAGAAGGGTCCCCAGGTGCATATGAAGATCACCGCTACTCAGTACTTGAGTCGCTCCTACACACAGGGTTACAGAGGGTCCAACACCCTTACTGGGTTAAGCTCTCAGATCATGTGGTTCTTCTCGTCACGTTTAAGCAGCGAGTGGCAACAGCCAGCCAATCACAGGCGTGATTGACTTAGTGACACACTGAACCCCAGGTCACCTATTGGACTCTATACGGCACTTAAGACCTTAAGCGTCATCGCATCTCATGTGCCTGTAGTCCCAAGCATTATATTTAAACAACAATTGTACTCAAAAATTTATATGTCTGCTAATATTCATCGAGTCCTTCATCTTGGGCATGCGCGCGCATGCCTTCCAGAAAGCAGTGACAAACCAATTCAAAGGTCATTAACTTTTTCACTCTTTTATTAGTCCAAGCAGGAACCTCAATACGGAGGCACTGTAAACCACCTACGTGAAACCAGTCGTAGAGTATGCAGCACGGACATAAAAGTGTATAGGGGAAATTGTAAAGGTACAGAGGTAAGCGACAAAGGCTTAAGTAAGGAATTATTTAATTACACGACCACCGGCTGTGTTAGCGGGGCCCAAGAGTTGAAGCTCGATCCAGCAGTCACAAATTGGTAAGCACACACACGCACGCACAAAAATCGTTTAATCCAAACTCGAACAGCAAAGTTGAACTTTTCAAGACCTTTTTTTAACTGTTGTCGAAAATAGCATTATAGATCTAAACTTTTGTAACTTTCTAAACTTTTGTTGAGCCGCGTGATGCAGTCATCAACTGAACAGTTTTGTTATTGGTCAATACGTACTTTTAAATCTAAGTAATACTTTTTACCATGCTGTAGCGATGTACTTTTACCATGCTACAGTGATGTACTTTTACCATGCTGCAGTGATGTACTTTTACCATGCTACAGTGATGTACTTTTACCATGCTGCAGTGATGTACTTTTACCATGCTACAGTGATGTACTTTTACCATGCTGCAGTGATGTACTTTTACCATGCTACAGTGATGTACTTTTATCATGCTGCAGTGATGTACTTTTACCATGCTACAGTGATGTACTTTTACCATGCTGCAGTGATGTACTTTTACCATGCTGCAGTGATGTACTTTTACCATGCTACAGTGATGTACTTTTATCATGCTGCAGTGATGTACTTTTACCATGCTACAGTGATGTACTTTTACTATGCTGCAGTGATGTACTTTTACCATGCTGAAGTGATGTACTTTTACCATGCTACAGTGATGTACTTTTACCATGCTACAGTGATGTACTTTTACCATGCTACAGTGATGTACTTTTACCATGCTACAGTGATGTACTTTTACCATGCTACAGTGATGTACCCGCCTTACTCTGATGTACAACCTTCACACGTACACGTACAGCAGTGATCTACACGCCATGCATTGATATGTCCATCTTACAGTGATATTCCCGCTGTAGTGATATGCTCAGCCAGCAGTGACATTCCCTCCCTGCAGCGAAATACCCGCTATATTGATATACTCTCGGGCAGTGATAATTCCGTCTGGCAGTGTTATTATCCACCTTCCGATGGTATAACCTCCCTGCAGTGACATACCCCCCGGCAGTGATAGACTCGTTCCACCACTCTCCTTCACAGTGAGGATTGTGTACCATTTCCGGTGATGGTGAACGTCCTGTATGGTGAGGGAGCAAGTGTAGTCATCTAACAGTGCCTGGCTAACAGTGACTGGCTAATCTCTCACGCACATACACACTATTTACTGCTGGGTGAAAAGATGCATCACGGTGAAAGAAACTATCCATTTGTTTCTACCTCGGCCGGGAATCGAACCCAGGCCCTTAGGGCTACGACCCCCCGAGCGTGGTCCACTCAGTTGCGAGGCCCCTGAGTACTTACCTAGTTGTACTCACAACTAGCTGAGTACACGTACACGTACACATACACACACACACACACACACACACACACACACACACACACACACACACACACACACACACACACACACACACACACACATACACACACACACACACACACACACACACACACACACACACACACACACACACACACACGCGCGCGCGCGCACACACACACGTACTGGAATTCAACACGAGCAAATGTAAAGTTATGGAAATGGGACTAGGAGATAGGAGACCAAAGGGACAGTACACAATGAAGGGGAACAGCCTACCTGTGACGACGCGCGAAAGAGACCTGGGGGTGGACGTAACACCTAATCTATCTCCTGAGGCACATATAAATAGGATAACGACAGCGGCGTACTCTACACTGGCAAAAGTTAGAACATCATTCAGAAACCTAAGTAAAGAGGCATTTAGGGCGCTTTACACTGCTTACGTAAGGCCAGTCTTAGAGTATGCCGCCTCATCATGTAGTCCCCATCTGAAGAAGCATATAATGAAACTGGAAAAGGTTCAGAGGTTTGCAAAGAGACTCGTCCCAGAGCTACGAGGGATGGGGTATGAGGAGCGCCTGAGGGAACTGTGCCTTACGACACTAGAAAGAAGAAGGGAGAGGGGGGACATGATAGGAACGTATAAAACACTCAGAGGGATTGACAGAGTGGACATGGACGAAATGTTCACACGGAATAGTAACAGAACGAGGGGACATGGATGGAAGCTTGAAATTCAGATGAGTCACAGAGATGTTAGGAAGTTTTCTTTTAGCGTGAGAGTAGAGGGAAAATGGAATGCACTTCAGGAACAGGTTGTGGAAGCAAATACTATTCATAATTTTAAAACCAGGTATGATAGGGAAATGGGACAGGAGTCATTGCTGTAAACAACCGATGCTCGAAAGGCGGGATCCAAGAGTCAATGCTCGATCCTGCAGACACAACTAGGTGAGTACAACTAGGTGAGTATACACACACACACGCACGCACGCACACACGCACCTCAGTAAAAGCTGGGCAAAACTCCACAGTTAAAACATCAACTCCCCACAAAGAGTGAAGGACCTCTCAAATGGCTGGAACCCTCAGGCCTCGCTGCTGAGGGGCCGAGAGAGAGAGAGAGAGAGAGAGAGAGAGAGAGAGAGAGAGAGAGAGAGAGAGAGAGAGAGAGAGAGAGAGAGAGAGAGAGAGAGAGAGAGAGAGAGAGAGAGAGGGAGAGAGAGAGAGAGAGAGAGAGAGAGAGAGAGAGAGAGAGAGAGAGAGAGAGAGAGAGAGAGAGAGAGAGAGAGAGAGAGAGAGAGAGAGAGAGAGAGAGAGAGAGAGAGAGAGAGAGAGAGAGAGAGAGAGAGAGAGAGAGAGAGAGAGAGAGAGAGAGAGAGGGAGAGAGAGAGAGAGAGAGAGAGAGAGAGAGAGAGAGAGAGAGAGAGAGAGAGAGAGAGAGAGAGAGAGAGAGAGAGAGAGAGAGAGAGAGAGAGAGAGAGAGAGAGAGAGAGAGAGCTCTCAGCGAGGGGAACTTAGGAAACAAATAGAGAAGGAATAAAACGGTGGACAGAGATATAGGACACTAAAGAGGGAGAGGCAAGAATAAACAAAAAAGGAATGTGGAGAGGTGGATGGTGGAGAGGTGGATGGTGGGGAGGTGGATGGTGGAGAGGTGGATGGTGGAGAGGTGGATGGTGGGGAGGTGGATGGTGGAGAGGTGGATGGTGGAGAGGTGGATGGTGGGGAGGTGGATGGTGGAGAGGTGGATGGTGGAGAGGTGGATGGTGGAGAGGTGGATGGTGGAGAGGTGGATGGTGGAGAGGTGGATGGTGGAGAGGTGGATGGTGGAGAGGTGGATGGTGGAGAGGTGGATGGTGGAGAGGTGGATGGTGGAGAGGTGGATGGTGGAGAGGACGATGGTGGAGAGGACGATGGTGGAGAGGACGATGGTGGAGAGGTGGATGGTGGAGAGGTGGATGGTGGAGAGGTGGATGGTGGAGAGGACGATGGTGGAGAGGTGGATGGTGGAGAGGTGGATGGTGGAGAGGTGGATGGTGGAGAGGACGATGGTGGAGAGGTGGATGGTGGAGAGGTGGATGGTGGAGAGGTGGATGGTGGAGAGGTGGATGGTGGAGAGGACGATGGTGGAGAGGTGGATGGTGGAGAGGTGGATGGTGGAGAGGTGGATGGTGGAGAGGTGGATGGTGGAGAGGTGGATGGTGGAGAGGACGATGGTGGAGAGGACGATGGTGGAGAGGACGATGGTGGAGAGGTGGATGGTGGAGAGGACGATGGTGGAGAGGTGGATGGTGGAGAGGTGGATGGTGGAGAGGTGGATGGTGGAGAGGTGGATGGTGGAGAGGTGGATGGTGGAGAGGACGATGGTGGAGAGGTGGATGGTGGAGAGGTGGATGGTGGAGAGGTGGATGGTGGAGAGGTGGATGGTGGAGAGGTGGATGGTGGAGAGGACGATGGTGGAGAGGTGGATGGTGGAGAGGTGGATGGTGGAGAGGACGATGGTGGAGAGGTGGATGGTGGAGAGGTGGATGGTGGAGAGGTGGATGGTGGAGAGGACGATGGTGGAGAGGTGGATGGTGGAGAGGTGGATGGTGGAGAGGACGATGGTGGAGAGGACGATGGTGGAGAGGTGGATGGTGGAGAGGTGGATGGTGGAGAGGACGATGGTGGAGAGGTGGATGGTGGAGAGGTGGATGGTGGAGAGGTGGATGGTGGAGAGGACGATGGTGGAGAGGTGGATGGTGGAGAGGTGGATGGTGGAGAGGTGGATGGTGGAGAGGTGGATGGTGGAGAGGACGATGGTGGAGAGGTGGATGGTGGAGAGGTGGATGGTGGAGAGGTGGATGGTGGAGAGGTGGATGGTGGAGAGGTGGATGGTGGAGAGGACGATGGTGGAGAGGACGATGGTGGAGAGGACGATGGTGGAGAGGTGGATGGTGGAGAGGTGGATGGTGGAGAGGTGGATGGTGGAGAGGACGATGGTGGAGAGGTGGATGGTGGAGAGGTGGATGGTGGAGAGGTGGATGGTGGAGAGGACGATGGTGGAGAGGTGGATGGTGGAGAGGTGGATGGTGGAGAGGTGGATGGTGGAGAGGTGGATGGTGGAGAGGACGATGGTGGAGAGGTGGATGGTGGAGAGGTGGATGGTGGAGAGGTGGATGGTGGAGAGGTGGATGGTGGAGAGGTGGATGGTGGAGAGGACGATGGTGGAGAGGACGATGGTGGAGAGGACGATGGTGGAGAGGTGGATGGTGGAGAGGACGATGGTGGAGAGGTGGATGGTGGAGAGGTGGATGGTGGAGAGGTGGATGGTGGAGAGGTGGATGGTGGAGAGGTGGATGGTGGAGAGGTGGATGGTGGAGAGGTGGATGGTGGAGAGGTGGATGGTGGAGAGGTGGATGGTGGAGAGGTGGATGGTGGAGAGGTGGATGGTGGAGAGGTGGATGGTGGAGAGGACGATGGTGGAGAGGTGGATGGTGGAGAGGTGGATGGTGGAGAGGTGGATGGTGGAGAGGTGGATGGTGGAGAGGTGGATGGTGGAGAGGTGGATGGTGGAGAGGACGATGGTGGAGAGGACGATGGTGGAGAGGACGATGGTGGAGAGGTGGATGGTGGAGAGGACGATGGTGGAGAGGTGGATGGTGGAGAGGTGGATGGTGGAGAGGTGGATGGTGGAGAGGACGATGGTGGAGAGGACGATGGTGGAGAGGTGGATGGTGGAGAGGACGATGGTGGAGAGGACGATGGTGGAGAGGTGGATGGTGGAGAGGACGATGGTGGAGAGGTGGATGGTGGAGAGGTGGATGGTGGAGAGGTGGATGGTGGAGAGGTGGATGGTGGAGAGGTGGATGGTGGAGAGGTGGATGGTGGAGAGGTGGATGGTGGAGAGGTGGATGGTGGAGAGGTGGATGGTGGAGAGGTGGATGGTGGAGAGGTGGATGGTGGAGAGGTGGATGGTGGAGAGGTGGATGGTGGAGAGGTGGATGGTGGAGAGGTGGATGGTGGAGAGGTGGATGGTGGAGAGGACGATGGTGGAGAGGTGGATGGTGGAGAGGTGGATGGTGGAGAGGTGGATGGTGGAGAGGTGGATGGTGGAGAGGTGGATGGTGGAGAGGTGGATGGTGGAGAGGTGGATGGTGGAGAGGTGGATGGTGGAGAGGTGGATGGTGGAGAGGTGGATGGTGGAGAGGTGGATGGTGGAGAGGTGGATGGTGGAGAGGTGGATGGTGGAGAGGTGGATGGTGGAGAGGTGGATGGTGGAGAGGTGGATGGTGGAGAGGTGGATGGTGGAGAGGTGGATGGTGGAGAGGGATGGTGGAGAGGTGGATGGTGGAGAGGTGGATGGTGGAGAGGTGGATGGTGGAGAGGTGGATGGTGGAGAGGTGGATGGTGGAGAGGTGGATGGTGGAGAGGTGGATGGTGGAGAGGTGGATGGTGGAGAGGTGGATGGTGGAGAGGTGGATGGTGGAGAGGTGGATGGTGGAGAGGTGGATGGTGGAGAGGTGGATGGTGGAGAGGTGGATGGTGGAGAGGTGGATGGTGGAGAGGTGGATGGTGGAGAGGTGGATGGTGGAGAGGTGGATGGTGGAGAGGTGGATGGTGGAGAGGTGGATGGTGGAGAGGTGGATGGTGGAGAGGTGGATGGTGGAGAGGTGGATGGTGGAGAGGTGGATGGTGGAGAGGTGGATGGTGGAGAGGTGGATGGTGGAGAGGTGGATGGTGGAGAGGTGGATGGTGGAGAGGTGGATGGTGGAGAGGTGGATGGTGGAGAGGTGGATGGTGGGGAGGTGGATGGTGGAGAGGTGGATGGTGGAGAGGTGGATGGTGGAGAGGTGGATGGTGGAGAGGTGGATGGTGGAGAGGTGGATGGTGGAGAGGTGGATGGTGGGGAGGTGGATGGTGGAGAGGTGGATGGTGGAGAGGTGGATGGTGGAGAGGTGGATGGTGGAGAGGTGGATGGTGGAGAGGACGATGGTGGAGAGGACGATGGCGGACGGAGTGTAGTGTGACGGAGTATAGTGTGACGGAGTGTAGTGTGACGGAGTATAGAGTCACGGAGTATAGTGTGACGGAGTATAGTGTGACGGAGTATAGTGTGACGGAGTATAGAGTCACGGAGTATAGTGTGACGGAGTATAGTGTGACGGAGTATAGTGTGACGGAGTATAGTGTGACGGAGTATAGTGTGACGGAGTATAGAGTCACGGAGTATAGTGTGACGGAGTATAGAGTCACGGAGTATAGTGTGACGGAGTGTAGTGTGACGGAGTGTATTGTGTAGAGGTGTGTGGGAGAAGGAGATGTGTGGTGGTGGAGGAGTTTGTAACAGCCACGAGAATCAGCAGAAATTAAAGAAAAAAGTGGTCGATTTAGTTTGGTAAATATTTGATGGTGTGATCACTTGTGGTTATAGTGACCCGGCGGGTGGAGGTTATAGTGACCCGGCGGGTGGAGGGAGGGAGGGAAGAAGGGACGGAAACTTGTCAAACGGGAAAAAAAAGAGAGGGATATACTTGAAACGAAGAGGGACTATAAGATTCGCTGAGAAAGACATAGTGGGAGAGAGAGAGAGAGAGCAAGAGAATAAAAAGGACTTATCCCAAGCGGTGATCGCGTCGTGGCTATAAGCATTCTTCATCACAAGAAGAGAAGCGAGTGGCAGAGGCTCTTTACATCACCGTAACTCCAGGCGACACTGACGGGGGTGTAAGGAGGAGAGAGTGACACCACCACCAGAGCCAGAGTAGACAATAACTAACAACTGCATCGAACTGGCGCCTTCTAAACACCAAGTGTGTGTTGTGTACATCACCATCATCTGCTTGTGTCACCTGTAGCTCCCTCAGGCTGAGCACATGGCACGTCTCTCGCCACAGGCATCCTCTTGCCTCAATATTTTAGCAGCTTTTCTTCCTGCTTTTAACAGGGAATTTACGCATCAACTCTCCAAAGTTCAGGTTTAGTCTTATACTGGCGCTGTATAATGGCATTATTCTGGCACTGGTGATCGTCAGCTGTGGTGATGGCCTGGTTGTGTCACACGGAAGCATCTTTCATAGTGTCGTGTTTGTGCCTTGTTGGTCACCTTGAGAGAGATGTCTTGATGCTGACAGACGTCAGCATCAAGAGGAGTGTAGTGTGGACTTTAATAACCCACGTCTCCAAGTGGGCTATTAAAGGCTTAAACAATATTCTACAATATTTTTATCTTAATGTGGGTATAGTTCTTCACCAGCAGGCTGGCGGCCTATTTACTCTGGCTCTATATGATCACAACTTTCTATTCCTTCTTGAATGCCATTGTTTCTGGCGATTATTAGTGTCTTTCATAATTCTGTTTTCTTCGTCTTTGTAAGCCACAAAATACATTAATTTAATTTAAATTTATTGAGATGGGAGAGGTTGTGTTGTGTTAACCTCTTCACCATTGGAAGCTTAGCAGTTAAAGTTTCTTTCGTGACCCTTTCAAATTGACCTCTGGGTTGTTGACCAGGGGCCAGATTCACGAAGCAGTTACGCAAATACTTACGAACGTGTACATCTTTCCTCAATCTTTGACGGCTTTGGTTACGTTTATTAAATAGTTTACAAGCATGAAAACTTGCCAATCAACAGTTGTTATTGTTATAAACAGCCTTCTGGTGCTTCGGAGCTCATTAACTGTTTAATAATGGTAAACAAAGCCGCCAAAGATTGAGAAAAGATGTACAGGTTCGTAAGTGCTTGCGTAACTGCTTCGTGAATCTGGCCCTAGACCTTCTCCACTTGATAGAGTGGTGGAGGCCTTGTCCACTTGGCCTCAACACAAATGCATAGACTAGGTGGCCTGGTACTTTTCTATACTCACTTTCAATGACTCTAAGGATGCTAAATTGAAAACTAATTGCGCGGCTGATTCTAAGTAAAAAAAATGTACTTTGAAGAGTGATTTTTTTTACCTTTATTCCCAGTAAAGAAGCTAAGAGATAGAGAATATTCTTGTCAGAATTATTGATCATTCCGTATAGGAAATAGTCAGCGAGAGATATCAGCAAAAATCACTGCGCACCACAAAGAAATTGGGTACAATATGGTCCAATCAAACTCTATGAGGAAAGATCTATTTTGTGAGGCTTGAAACACTAGGCGAAGCTTGAGCACCAGTGTTACAGATGTGCGCTGAAGTGCTTAACACACGCACCTCATCGCTAAACACACCCACCTCATCGCTAAACACACGCACCTCATCGCTAAACACACGCACCTCATCGCTAAACACACGCACCTCATCGCTAAACACACGCACCTCATCGCTAAACACACGCACCTCATCGCTAAACACACGCGCCTCATCGCTAAACACACCCACCTCATCGCTAAACACACCCACATCATCGCTAAACACACGCGCCTCATCGCTAAACACACCCACCTCATCGCTAAACACACGCACCTCATCGCTAAACACACCCACCTCATCGCTAAACACACGCACCTCATCGCTAAACACACCCACCTCATCGCTAAACACACCCACCTCATCGCTAAACACACCCACCTCATCGCTAAACACACCCACCTCATCGCTAAACACACGCACCTCATCGCTAAACACACCCACCTCATCGCTAAACACACCCACCTCATCGCTAAACACACGTACCTCATCGCTAAACACACCCACCTCATCGCTAAACACACCCACCTCATCGCTAAACACACCCACCTCATCGCTAAACACACCCACCTCATCGCTAAACACACGTACCTCATCGCTAAACACACCCACCTCATCGCTAAACACACCCACCTCATCGCTAAACACACGCACCTCATCGCTAAACACACCCACCTCATCGCTAAACACACGCGCCTCGTCGCTAAACACACCCACCTCACCGCTAAACACACGCGCCTCATCGCTAAACACACGCGCCTCGTCGCTAAACACACCCACCTCATCGCCAAACACACGCGCCTCATCGCTAAACACACGCACCTCATCGCTAAACACACCCACCTCACCGCTAAACACACGCGCCTCATCGCTAAACACACCCACCTCACCGCTAAACACGCCCACCTCACCGCTAAACACACGTACCTCATCGCTAAACACACACACACTTCAACGCTAAAATAAACGCCAACACTATGGAGACAATCACCAACAACCCTTAACAACTCCGCCCAATGTTTAGAAACCGTCGAAGACATCCTCGTTCGACCTCGTGATTATCTTCTCAGGAAGTTGTGATGAGTTTCCCGCCACCAGCGCCTCGTTGAGGAGCGTGGAGCCTGGGTCATGTCGAGGCAAGTCAGCACGCTTCATGGAGCCCAGCCTCGGTGGCAACGGGTCAGGAGGAGAGGCCAGAAGACTCTCCAACCATGTCAGCGTTACTGGGAGAGAACCCAGAGGCCAGGAGACTCTCCAACCATGTTAGCGTTACTGGGAGAGAACCCAGAGGCCAGGAGACTCTCCAACCATGTTAGCGTTACTGGGAGAGAACCCAGAGGCCAGGAGACTCTCCAACCATGTCAGCGTTACTGGGAGAGAACCCAGAGGCCAGAAGACTCTCCAACCATGTCAGCGTTACTGGGAGAGAACCCAGAGGCCAGGAGACTCTCCAACCATGTTAGCGTTACTGGGAGAGAACCCAGAGGCCAGGAGACTCTCCAACCATGTTAGCGTTACTGGGAGAGAACCCAGAGGCCAGGAGACTCTCTAACCATGTTAGCGTTACTGGGAGAGAACCCAGAGGCCAGGAGACTCTCCAACCATGTCAGCGTTACTGGGAGAGAACCCAGAGGCCAGGAGACTCTCCAACCATGTTAGCGTTACTGGGAGAGAACCCAGAGGCCAGGAGACTCTCCAACCACGTCAGCGCTACTGGGAGAGAACCCAGAGGCCAGGAGACTTTGCGTCCCACACGTGTAGTGTGCTGGGAGGTCACCAGTCGAGTGTGTAATTACCTAGGTGTAGTCACAGGATGAGAGCTACGTTCGTGGTGTCCCGTCTTCCCACTACTCTTTGTATATAACGTTTTGAAACTACTGACAGTATTGGCCTCCACCATCGTCTCACCTGACTTGTTAAGTGTTCCAGGTTATGAATATCCAATCAACACTAAATCGAGTGTTTCCAGTGGTATCGTCGTGAATACTTTCTACTGTTTATCAGTTAATGTGTCACGTTCTTACTGATAACAGTATCGCACAACGTGTAGACCAGCACTTAACATTCATCTATACTACACTATACTACACTGTAGTGCAATATACTATACTTGTATTTCACTATACACCTCATACTTACGTACTTATAGTGTACTTGTTACTGGGAAGTAAGACTGTGAAGTTTGTGATGCTGTATATTTAATGCAATAATTAAGCATAAATACAACTTAAAACTTGAACAAAATTAATAATTTTGTATATAAAACTACATTATTATCTCGTCACTGAAGAGAACGAAATAATTACACGTTTGCATATTACTTTAGGATTTATGTATTAACACAACTGAGCATAACAAAAATATTAACAGCAAGGATTATATGACACTTTCCAGTGTTAATGAAACGTTTCATAATTAACGTTCAAGGATAAACAGTAATTGATAGTGTGTTCAAAATAATTGGAGATTTGTAGTTTCTGTTGGTAGCTTTTAGTGCTGATGAACGAACACCCTTGTTCATGTCGATCAAACAAATCAAACAACAGGAATATTGGTTGAACGTCGTTCCTCCTCCACTGCGTCAGCAATTTCAACCTGTCCTCTTAAAAATAGCTTCGCTTTTGGCCATTTACCCGTATGGCCGAAAGTGGACGTAATTTGAAAATGAAAATAAATTTGAGATTTTTTTTTTTCAGTAACAGTAAGTTAAGGGTCCTCTGATAGGTTAGGTGGGGAGGAAATTCTCATAAAGTTTCAAAACGTTATGAAAAACGTTAATTGAAAGTTTCCTCTCCTAACCTTTCCGAGTAAGCCGGACGACTCAAACAGAAAACGGGACAGTACGTCACTTTCGTGAGCCGATTTCATTTCAAATTACGTCCACTTTTGGCCATAGCGCGCATGAGCCAAAAGCGACGTTATTTTTAAGAGGACAGGTTGCAGCATTCACAATCAATCCGCTCTTGATGAGAGATGCTCACTTAACCAATGAACAAATCCACAAGGGCAGTGGCGAGGATTCGAACCTGCGTCTGGGAGCATCCCAGACACTGCCTTAATCGACTGAGCTACGACAGGGTAAAAGGGTTGAAACCGAAGTTCTACTGAACTTACTGGATGTGTCTGGGATGCTCCCAGACGCAGGTTCGAATCCTCGTCACTGCCCTTGTGGATTTGTTCATTTGATGCATCACGTTAGTGTGATCTCTGTGTGTGTCACTTAACCAACTTAAGTTGTTTTTTTGTGCCATAATAAAGGTGTTGTAGGGATGATTTGTGAGTGGAAATACTGTCTCAGCTCCAGGGCAGCAACCACACTGGTCCTTCAGAGCAACGAAGATGTACACACAGCATCCTATAAATCTACAGGCTCGCTTGTCTTTGTTAGTGATCCTTCAGATGATTGATGACAGCCACTGGCAGCCTCTCTTGTTGGAACCATTCCCTTGCCTCACTAACTCTTCTTATTTAATGGGTTATAAACCTCTTGAGGAAGGGGTCTTAAGTGTTAAGTCTCCTATTGTTTAGTTTCTATCATAATTCCATCTACACTGTCGACCATTCAACTCTCTTTTAACTAAATAGAAAATTAAGAGGTTGATACTATTAACAACAGCAGTTCCCCGTCGTGGTATCTGATCCGCCACTGACTGACACCGTGTGATTGAACGCCATCCATGAAAATCCATATTCTGTGACAGCCTGGGAATTAACTGTGGACGGTTTCTAGACCTGAACTCTCATAGCCTTGTCTGGGGCCAGCCTTCCCTGGTGACTGCTTGGTATATGAAGCTCTCTGTCTTCCTAGCTCGTAGGGGTCATATAGCGATCAAAACGAGACTGATTCGTTCCAAGGAGTACAATGTTCTAAGACAAATCCATTAACATGAGAACATAAACAATTCTATGCGAACAGTAATGGATCTCAGTATTTTTCTAGTTCGTATCTCCCACCAGTCTTGAGGTGAGGACCGAGCAATATTATTCCACACGAAATAAAACAGATGATTTACAAATAATCATCATTGTTTTAAAGGTTCTCATAATCCACCATATTGTTTTCCGGAGTGCTGCAAATTATATTTTATTGTAGAGTCTCAACATGAGGTCGCTTGATGTTATTACTCCTTTGTCTTGGTTGTTCCGCTTTGTGAGACAATCTGCCTCATGTACCATTGTCTTAATGAATGGCAGACTTAGTTGATATCTGAATGTAATTTGCATTTGTTTTGCAAAGAGGCAAATTTCCTGGATAGTTAAATATTAACTCTCCAAACTTTGGAGAGTTAATATTTCAATTACCCCCGATAGTGAAGAAAACTTAAGAAATATTGAGAAGATTCGTGTTAGAATCATTAATATTACCCTTTCGGTCATATTCAACAACATTATATATATATATATATATATATATATATATATATATATATATATATATATATATATATATATATATATATATGTATATATATATATATATATATATATATGTATATATATATATATATACATATATATATATATATATATATATATATATATATATATATATATATATATATGTATATATATATATATATATATATATATATATATATATATATATATATATATATATATATATATATATATGTCGTACCTAGTAGCCAGAACGCTCTTTTCAGCCTAATATGCAATGCCCGATTTGCCTAATAAGCCAAGATTTCCTGAATTAATATATTTTCTCTAATTTTTTTCTTGTGAAATGATAAAGCTATCCATTTCATTATGTATGGGGTCAATTTTTTTTTATTGGGGTTAAAATTAACGTAGATATATGACCGAACCTAACCAACCCTACCTAACCTAACCTAACCTATCTTTATAGGTTAGGTTAGGTTAGGTAGCCGAAAAGGTTAGGTTAGGTAGGTTAGGTAGTCGAAAAAACATTAATTCATGAAAACTTGGCTTATTAGGCAAATCGGGCCTTGCATGTTAGGCTGAGAAGTGCGTTCTGGCTACTAGGTACGACATATATATATATATATATATATATATATATATATATATATATATATATATATATATATATATATATATATATATATATATATATATATAACAGCCTGTAGATGATCTGAGAGTGTAAGTATCCAACTTGAAGGGTAAGAACACCGACCCTACAAATAACAAGTTCATCACTGTGTGTGTGAGGGGAATGGGGGGGAGGGAGGAGGTCATCACTCTGCCGCCTTAAGTGAGCCACAAATCCAAAATGTTCTCATGCCGTGTAAACCATCGTGACTGAAGCCTCTAATGACACAATTCAAGTGAAGCTGTATAACCCATCTAACACCATCGCTGTCTATTTAAGCTCCATGAAGACTTCCTTCCCCAAATATTGAGAAAAAGTGTATTATAATTAACCTGCAATATTTCCTGCGAATTAATCCTGCTGCCGTCCAAGTTAAGTGCTTCTTCCTTAAAGATTACGAGGGATAAATCCAGGTATTAAAATTAGCATGATGGACGCACTTTCTAAGCTGACGCTACGGTATTAAAACTGACGTTATGTGGTGTTTTATCTTGTAGACCTTCATCTCCGGGAGGTACACATGCGCCGTATGTAGCAGAGAGACTATATATATGTTCTGGATCTAAGAGGCAAGATTCTTCACCGTGCACGATATGTACTTTGTCCTGAGATCTGATATGTTGCGGCGTTACTCTCACATACGTCAGATCTCGTATCTCGCGGCTGAGTGGACAGCGCTCTGGGGTCGTAGTCCAAAGGCCCCCGGGTTTGATTCCAGACGGAGGCGGAAACAAATACGCAGAGGTTCTTTTACTCTGATGGCCTGTTCACCTATCAGTAAATATGTACCTGGGAGTTAGACAGCTGCTACGGGCTGCTGAGTATGTGAATGTGTGTGTGTGTTAGAGGAAAAATATATATGTAGTAGATATATTAAAGGAAAAATTGATTGGTTAGAAAGATGGGGTCCAAGAGCTAATAGCCCGATTCTTCAGACTCAAATAGTATATACAAAGAATACAAACACACACACACACAGACAATATTATAAATACAATTATCCCGGCACCTTCAGCAGAGGGAAGTCTCTACGACTCATAAACGCTAGAAAACGAATTAACCCAGACAAAATGGCATCTGTAATTGAGAACTGAATCCTACTTTTATCCCCTTCTGAAGGACTTGGACTGGATGGGATCCTCCTACTTGGCCCTGGAGTGGATCCAGGCCCGTAATGATCCCTGAAATTGAAACTATAAAAAGGATGAAGCTATACGCTTTCCTGAGATTTCCAATTATCAGGGGTTTTGTCCCTCCAAGATGAGGAACGGAGAGAGCGAATGAGGGGAGGAGGTGAGGACTGGAGATGAGGTGATGATGGGGAGGTGAGGATGGAGAGGATAGAGAGGAAAGAAGATAGAGAGGTGACTATATGAGAGATGAGGATGGAGGGAGACATATAAGACAGGATGTGGACGGCAGCGAGAAATGAGGGTAGAGAAGATGAGAGGTGAGCATGAGAGTAGATGGTGATAGATGGTGATGAACAGAAAGGTGATGACGGAGGGACAGCTTAAGAGGTGAGCATAAAGTGAATGGGAAGTAAGAACAGGGAAGAGATAAGTGACGTTTTAGATACAGAGAGAGGGCAATTATCAGGATAAAGCTCTGGGAAGGAATCAGGATAACGATTTAGAAAAGTATCAATGTCTCCTGCACCAACTTGGAACAACATTTTATATAGTTTGACATTTCCAAGATGTAAGTCTGTACAATATTAATATATATATATATATATATATATATATATATATATATATATATATATATATATATATATATATATATATATATATATATATATATATATATATAGGCGTTTAACGATGCATAAGCAACAGGGCTCCATTAAGGAACATATAATCTCTTCCCACAACCAAACCATCGCCAGAGAAATCCTAGTAAACAACACAGAAATCATCGATAGATACAGCGATAGCAGGCGGCTTGACGTTTGCGAGGCACTACACATCAAGAAGTCAACACCAGCAATCAACAGCCAATTAATGCACAACTATATTCTACCCACCTCAAGACTCCGCTCCAATATAGAAGCATCAAGAAATATGGACCAATAGGCTTTCTACAAACACTTCTATTCAATATCCATTGTTTCGTGTTCTGTCTTGTGTTGATGAAATTAATACCCTATTAATACCACTTCTTGTTCTGTCTTGTGTTGATGAAATTAATACCCTATTAATGCCACATCTTGTTCTGTCTTGTGTTAATGCCACATCACCCCTTCCACCTCACTCAAATGTAGATATAAAATCGGAGATGCGTAAGTTCTATTCAGTTGTGTATTTGTGAACTAAAGTCTTTGAAAATGTAATAAGTTTTACGAAACGCGCTCGTGTCGCGTCAGACTAGAAATAAAAATGAATTTTGGAGAATTGATTTTTGATTTACCTCCAACAGTGAAAAGAAATGTACGAAAGATTGAGAAAATTCGTGTTAGAATTATTAATCTTACTTTTTCGGTCATATTTAATAATATATGTCTACAGGAAAGACTGCTACCAAAATATACTAATATATATATATATATATATATATATATATATATATATATATATATATATATATATATATATATATATATATATATATATATATATATATATATATATATATATATATATATATATATATATATATATATATATATACAGTTTCTAAATCATGAATTTGATGAGAGGAAGTCAAGCAACAATTACACGGGAATGTTCCACTAACTGTAACGCATAACGAACCAGCAAATATCCCAGACAGCCTTAAAACTGACCAATCAGGAAGGGTTGAATTTTGCTACACCATTCAGAACGCTCCAAACAAATTTCAGCTTTCAATGGGAATGAACCAAAGTAGCCACGGTGAGCTCAGCGTGATCTACCTATCCTGGAGCAGGTATACAGGTATCATTTGCTGCTACGATAGGAAAACATAGGATTTGACGTGTTGCATGACTGGGATCTATATTGCATTTGGGGCTAAAACTTGAAACGTCTTGAGCATCACTGTTACGTCAAGTTTTACGTCAAGTCCAAGCTAGGAGTGGCGGGGTTGATAGACACGAGATCTCCCCACGTCTAAAATGGTGACAACGCATTCATCGGCAGGTGAAGAGCAACTCCTGACATCACAGTTAAGAAATCTTTAGTGAAAACTGAACAGCGTCGAGCAAGGGAGATATTAAATGTGAAACCAAGAATGAGAGGAATCTCCTCACGTGAGCACGTGATCACGTGTTAAGCAGGTGATGAGTCACAATAACGTGGCTGAAGTATGTTGACCAGACCACACACTAGAAGGTGAAGGGACGACGACGTTTCGGTCCGTCCTGGACCATTCTCAAGTCCATTGTGAGAATGATCCAAGACGGACCGAAACGTCGTCGTCCCTTCACCTTCTAGTGTGTGGTCTGGTCAACATCACGTGTTAAGACCCACGGGGCTCACTCCTGCTTCACAGCTGTCACAAGATGAACCTGTGGGCCTGTATATTACTGTTTAGTTATGGACTTTATTTGTTGTGTTTCAATGATGACTTATGATGTCAAACTTTCATTCAGAGTGAATACAGAGTAGATGATTACCGAGTGAATAACACTCACCTTCATGCACAACGAACAAGTACAAGACTTGTGTAAAGTCTGAGAGGTAGTACTGAACAAGTATATTATTATCTAAGTTATACACTAAGGGGGAACAGAAAATAAATGACCATTTCGGTGCCTAACCCAGATGACCAGGTAGACTCATAACAGTTTACTATTGATCTGCCTAATGAGGCCTCACCTAGTTGGCTTAACTTTTCCTTAAACTTGAATTAACTGACTTTTTGACGATGACTGAAAGAGCGTCAAAGTTAATGATTAACAACCAGAGTTCCGTGAGTCCATGTCTGGGTCCGCGACAACTTGCCACCAAATATAGAATTAAGTTCTATTAAAAAAGCAAAACCAAGTTTACTAAGACAAAATCAAAGCCTTGTATTGATTTCCTATTGAACCTATTGAACCTTGTATTATTTTAAATTGTGAATGCAACAACAATAATCTAAAATTAAAATTTAACTTCCTTTTCGTTAACTTAATAAAAACAATCATTTTTATCAATCATTACAAAATATAAACACAATATTTGTAACTTTTAAGCCGGAAGTAATGTTTAAATGTTAGTCAGGTTTTATTAGCAGTGATTAATAAATAGAAATTGGTAAT
>NC_091187.1:19685635-19708135 GCF_040958095.1 Procambarus clarkii
TCCGCAAACATTGAGAGAAATGAATCGATACCCTCCGGGAGATCATTTACATATATCAGAAACAAGATAGGACCGAGTACAGAGCCCTGTGGGACTCCACTGGTGACTTCACGCCAATCGGAGGTTTCACCCCTCACCGTAACTCTCTGCTTCCTATTGCTTAGATACTCCCTTATCCACTGGAGCACCTTACCAGCTACACCTGCCTGTCTCTCCAGCTTATGTACCAGCCTCTTATGCGGTACTGTGTCAAAGGCTTTCCGACAATCCAAGAAATTGCAGTCCGCCCAGCCCTCTCTTGTGTGTGTGTGTGTGTGTGTGTGTGTGTGTGTGTGTGTGTGTGTGTGTGTGTGTGTGTGTGTGTGTGTGTGTGTGTGTGTGTGTGTGCGCGCGCGCGCGCGCGCGCTTATGAACGTGTGAACGAGACCCCTGAATGGACATATTCATAAAAAAAAATCAGAAACAACAAAATTATTTATTTTCTAAATTTTCTGAATTCCTATATTTAAATTAATTCCAAATTGTTTACAAATTAGTTTATTTGATCACTGACCCGGCCGTTAATTACTTTAGAGTTGAATACAACACAAACTTCCGGAAGACCAATATTTAAAGTTTTTTCCCTTTCTATATTGACGGGGAAAAAACTCCATTTCATTTGAGTGCCATTGTCATATTTGTATTACATAGACGAGAACGAATTAATTCACGTCATGAAAATATTTCCCGCTGTTGTCAGCGCTACGAGGTAACGTTATCAGTGTTGGAACCTATACAGCTGTCTGCGTCAGGACGCATAGTTGATAGTTAGGGCATTATTAAGCTGTCTGCGTCAGGACGGACAGCTGTCAGCGTCTGGACATTAAGCTGTCAGGACAGTGTTGAAAGTCAAAGAACAACCTCAGAGAACTGGAGCTCATCACACTTGAAAAAAGACAGAACCGGAGAGACATGATAACAACGTGAAAAGTTATCAGGCCATTCGGTTAAGTTGACGTTGAAGATGTTGAGTATAGAGCTGGGTGGAACATGAGGGCATGCGGGGAAACTTGAGTTACAGTGATGTCAGAAGGAACTTTTAGCAGAAGCGTTCTGAACAAATAGAATGAACTAGATTGAAAAGGTATTAGAAAACGTTTTTTCTAAAGGAGTTAGGATAGGAAACAAGAGTTGCACGTTGTCAAGTGCACGTTGTCACTGCACTTGACAACGAGCAACTGGTAGTACGAGGCACGGAAGTTAGCGCTTGACCCAGCACGCACACATACCATAGTTCTTCCCGTGGCGTACGATACACGCGGCTTTGTTTACATTCATGACGTCACATATGAACCCGCCAAAATCCACCAGTTCTGTATTTTGTTTTATCTTGATTTCATCTTTCTCAATTAGTCTCCCACAGCGAGAGACGTCCCGCCGCGTCAGCCTCACTCGCTGGGAACAATTAAGGCGCGAGACACAAGGGAAGTGCAGGTTATATTGGAGTATTTTACGCTAGAACACACCCGTCTCCACTCCGCTAGATTGCATTCATTCGTGACGTCACCGCCGCCCTCGCTGTCAATGGAGCTGTCCGGCGCCTGAATGAGGTCAAAGACAGTTCCAGTTTCATCAAGACCAATTTCACGAGTGGGATCCAGGCTTTTATGCCTGCGTATTAATCGATGGAGTGCAATTACCTCTTTTCTAAGTGATTACCTTTACCAGCTGTGAAGTTGTGATCACTAAGTGGTATGTTGTACCACTTTTATGTTATTATTATTATTATTATTATTATTATTATTATTATTTAAAGTGTTTTGTTAACGTCAGGGCCCAAGGCCAGGTTTTATTAAGCCGTGTCCGCTTACGAAACCTGTGCATCTTACTGCTATCAAGGCAACTTAATTATCATTTATTAAACAGTTTACGAGGTTGGAATCGCCGTGATATTATAAAACAGCATCGTAGCTCACAATTTATTTTTATTTAAAGCAACCAATGCCGGAATGATTGCTAAAAGATATACAGGTTTCGTAAGCTGACCCGTAAATGCTTTATGAATATTGGCCCCATAAAACATTTAAGTGTGTACTTAGGAGAGTTGTATACCTCTTACGTGGTCCATAGTGACTTAGGACAGTATTAACAGAGTGCTGTGGAGGTCGTAAGAGGTTGTGTATCTAAGGTGACGACCGAGTACTCTAGACTCTACACATCCTTGATATAAAGTCCAGTTTTCTCTGCACTCTTCACCAAGAGTGCAGAGAAAAAGAGTGCAGATTGTCCCAAGAGATGGTATGTGTGTGTGTCTGTAATATGTATAAATAAGTACTTTGTGAAAAAGATATTAGAGATATTATAAGAGTAGCTATTTAGTGAACAAACTGATGAACAGTATAACTAAGGGAAGCCAACGACTGCTGAAGGAAGAAGCAGTTTGTCCCATATGCAGGCGATGAGTCACAATAACGTGGCTGAAGTATGTTGACCAGACCACACACTAGAAGTTAAAGGGACGACGACGTTTCGGTCCGTCCTGGACCATTCTCAAGTCGATGAGAATGGTCCAGGACGGACCGAAACGTCGTCGTCCCTTTAACTTCTAGTGTGGTCTGGTCAACAGTTTGTGCCAACAATACATTACACCACTAAGCGCTGTACTCTCATAAATCTGCAAGTTTGCCAGTTTAGAAATGATTAAGATTAATGTAACTATCGGTAACTCCGCTCCAGAAGCCTAAGTCAGGTGAAGAACAGTAAACACAGCAGCCTTAGGCTATGCTTGTCCAAGCTGCCACCGACCCCCAAAGGCGCACTCGTAAATTTGTCCATGTTGTGTGACCAATTACGGTATTTCACCCCGTCCTCAGGCGGCTGACCCCCATGTCCATTCCATCCAGCGGCTGACCCCAAAGACGCATTCTTCTATGGTAATATAGTCCTCATTCAAAATAGGAATTTTCTCAAATCTTTCTTGTGCACATTTGGGCGTAGGTTAGGTTCTGTTGGCAGTTATTTATATTAGATGTGGAAGAAGCTTTTACAGCTCTGCGATTCGAAGAGAGGCAGACAGCGAAGCACTGTTCGAGAAATGTTCCACACAGGGGGCCTGATGGCTGAGTGGACAGCGTTCGGGATTCGTAGTCCTAAGGGCCCGGGTTCGATCCCGGCGGAGGCTGAAACAAATGGGCAGAGTTTCTTTCACCATGATGCTTCTGTTCACCAAACAGTAAATAGGTACCTGGGAGTTAGACAGCTACCACGGGCTGCTTTCTGAGTGTGAGTGTATGTGGGGGGGGGGGAATCAGTTGATTGATTGACAGTTGAGAGGCGGGCCCAAAGTGTCAGAGCTCAATCCCCGCTAGGCAAGTACAACTAGGTGAGTACTTACACACCCTGCACATGCTCATACAGACACACAAACACTCACCCTACACACCCTCACACACACACAAACACTCACCCTACACACCCTCTCACACACACAAACACTCACCCTACACACCCTCACACAAACACAAACACTCACCCTAAACACCCTCATACAAACACAAACACTCACCCTACATACCCTCACACACACACAAAAACACTCATCCTACACATGCTCACACACACACACAAACACTCACCCTACACACACACACAAACACTCACCCTACACACACACAAACACTCACCCTACACACCCTCACATACACAAACACTCACCCTACAAACCCTCACACACACACACACACACAAACACTCACCCTACACACCCTCACACACACACACACAAACACTCACCCTACACACCCTCACACACACACACACAAACACTCACCCTACACACCCTCACACACACACAAACACTTACCCTACACACACACACACAAACACTTACCCTACACACACACACAAACACTCACCCTACACACCTTCACACACACACAAACACTCACCCTACACACCTTCACACACACACACTCACCCTACACACCCTCACACACAAACACTCATCCTACACACCCTCACACAAACACTCACCCTACACACCCTCACACATACACTCACTCTACACACCCTCACACACAAACACTCACCCTACACACCCTCACACTTACACTCACCCTACACACCCTCACACATACACTCACTCTACACACCCTCACACATACACTCACTCTACACACCCTCACACATACACTCACTCTACACACCCTCACACATACACTCACCCTACACACCCTCACACATACACTCACTCTACACACCCTCACACATACACTCACCCTACACACCCTCACACATACACTCACCCTACACACCCTCACACACACACTCACCCTACACACCCTCACACATACACTCACCCTACACACCCTCACACATACACTCACCCTACACACCCTCACACATACACTCACCCTACACACCCTCACACACACACTCACCCTACACACCCTCACACACACACTCACCCTACACACCCTCACACACACACTCACCCTACACACTCTCACACACACACTCACCCTACACACCCTCACACACACACTCACCCTACACACATACACTCACCCTACACACCCTCACACATACACTCACCCTACACACCCTCACACATACACTCACCCTACACACCCTCACACACACACTCACCCTACACACCCTCACACACACTCACCCTACACACTCTCACACACACACTTACCCTACACACCCTCACACACACACTCACCCTACACACCCTCACACATACACTCACCCTACACACCCTCACACATACACTCACCCTACACACCCTCACACACACACTCACCCTACACACCCTCACACACACACTCACCCTACACACATACACTCACCCTACACACATACACTCACCCTACACACCCTCACACACACACTCACCCTACACACTCTCACACACACACTCACCCTACACACCCTCACACACACACTCACCCTACACACCCTCACACACACACTCACCCTACACACCCTCACACACACACTCACCCTACACACTCTCACACACACACTCACCCTACACACCCTCACACACACACTCACCCTACACACCCTCACACACACACTCACCCTACACACCCTCACACACACACTCACCCTACACACATACACTCACCCTACACACATACACTCACCCTACACACCCTCACACACACACTCACCCTACACACCCTCACACACACACTCACCCTACACACCCTCACACATACACTCACCCTACACACCCTCACACACACACTCACCCTACACACCCTCATACACTCACCCTACACACCCTCACACATACACTCACCCTACACACCCTCACACACACACTCACCCTACACACCCTCACACACACACTCACCCTACACACCCTCACACACACACACACCCTACACACCCTCACACACACACTCACCCTACACACCCTCACACACACACACACCCTACACACCCTCACACATACACTTACCCTACACACCCTCACACACACACTCACCCTACACACCCTCACACACACACTCACCCTACACACCCTCACACATACACTTACCCTACACACCCTCACACACACACTCACCCTACACACCCTCACACACACACACACCCTACACACCCTCACACACACACACACCCTACACACCCTCACACACACACACACCCTACACACCCTACACACACACACTCACCCTACACACCCTCACACACACACACTCACCCTACACACCCTCACACACAAACCCTACCTCACTACAGGATTATTAATTCCAATTCCATTATTCCATTCTGGCCAACAAAGAGATAAAAGAGATTATATATAAACATTAATATAAATTTCCAATTAATGAAATAAGCGGCGGTTTAATTGTGCATTAAAACAATTTTGCATGAACATGTAACATTTTGGTACAGATTAAAAAATATCATAAAATAACATTTATACAAACACACTGTTTGGCGCTGGAAATGTGTACAATGTTTGCATTGTTTATATAATGGACACAACTAAAATTGATACAAACAATGGTTCTACTTGAAATGTTATCGACTTAAAAATAAAGAGCTAACAGTAAGTATAAGTGGCAAAGTTTGTATCTTTGTCTATCCGGGAGCTGGTGGCTGAGCGGACAGAACACTGGACGCGTGATCATATGGTCCCGGGTTCGATCCCGGGCGCCGGCGAGAAACAATGGCCAGAGTTTCTTTCACCCTGATGTCCTTGTTACCTAGCAGTAAAATAGGTACCTGGGAGTTAGTCAGCTGTCACGGGCTGCTTCCTGGGGGTGCAGGCCTGGTCGAGGACCGGGCCGCGGGGACACTAAGCCCCCGAAATCCTCTCAAAATCCGTGGTTGGAGGGCCAATATTTTGGTCTAGTCTTGCCAAATTTTACGCCTAGATACTTAGTATGGACGGTATCATTAATTCAGGACGGCGTTCAATTCCCGACCGTCCAAGTGGTTGGGCGCCATTCGTTTCCTCCGTCATATGCTAAATACTTATCCTTTCCCAGGGGTATATACTCGTAATGGCTTAGTGCTTTCTCCTGGTTTTGCAATTTTGCCCTATTTTGCAGGGTGATTGTTGAGGGGTAGGTGCCTAACGTGGGCTGATTGGGGTTGGCCACGTTGTCCCTTTAAGAAATATCTGTTCCTACAATGACCCTCAAGGATTTTCATCAAATCTTAAATCGTGGTTTAGTTTTCCCGAGAGTTTCAAACTGTTGTTCAGCTTTTTATAATTATATTACACGGGGTTTCTGTCCCCCATTTTTCCACCCTCTTCCCCTTCCCTCTCTTTACTCCCCGCATCTTTTACCCCTCTTTCTCCCACTTTTCCTTTCCCTTTCCCAATTCCCCCATCTCCTCCCTTTCTGAAACTTTATTATTACCAAGTACAGAAACCGTTTAACAACCCATAGGAAACACAATCAATATTTCAGATTTGACTTAATGAAATTCCCAGGGGGGGGGGTGTCTTTAAATATCAATATTTCATTAAGCATTTCACTTGGGCTGACCCCTGATTGGCCTCCCACACCCCACATGCTTCATGTGTGAAAAGCAGACATTCTACTTGATATATATGAATGCATGTCTGATGCAGAAGGCTAGACGCTTGAAGCTAGTCGTACCAGTACGTGCATGCATTAATGTAGCCTATACGTTGTTAAAGATTCGCTACCCGGAACAAAGTTCCAAGTAGCACGGGCTATGGTGAGCCCGTAGGTACTTGTAGCCTATACGTTATATATAGGCTAGTCAGGGTTAGCCAGACTCCTGATCAAGTCATTTAGGACTTAATAAAAGCATAATTTTTCTGACCAACAAGCAAGTCATTCATTTCATATTTCAATTTCACATTTAATGTTTCCATGAAACATGAATGAACATTAATTCAACGATGAAAATAAATATATTCAGAATAATTCAGTTTTATTATGACTAGAATATGACATAAACCCATTTTACAAAGACATTTACTCTGACCACGTCAAAACAATTGATCACCGTCAGTATTAGAGAGACGGAATATGAAATGGGAGATCAAACCTTTGCTCTTACATCTATTTCTATCATCAATTCTCAAACATTATATAGCCAAGTTTTGAAACAAAAATAACACAGCTGTTATGGTAAAAATGTTATCCAGCAATACTGTATCGACCAGGTTGGTCTATATGGAGCACTAACTCCTCCTAGAACATAGACAGTGTATTGACGCACCAACGAGGCAGTGTAGTCAATGTATTGACGCACCAACGACGCAGTGTAGCCAGTGTATTGACGCACCAACGAGGCAGTGTAGTCAATGTATTGACGCACCAACGAGGCAGTGTAGCCAGTGTATTGACGCACCAACGAGGCAGTGTAGACAGTGTATTGACGCACCAACGAGGCAGTGTAGCCAGTGTATTGACGCACCAACGACGCAGTGTAGCCAGTGTATTGACGCACCAACGAGGCAGTGTAGCCAGTGTATTGACGCACCAACGACGCAGTGTAGCCAGTGTATTGACGCACCAACGACGCAGTGTAGCCAGTGTATTGACGCACCAACGACGCAGTGTAGCCAGTGTATTGACGCACCAAAGACGTGTTGATAAACTAACAGCATCAAATGTAATGTGATGTATATATTACCTCAAAATAGCTCTATTGTGAGCTTCTTAATATTTATTGAAGCAATATAATTAAATAGTCGATTGTTTAAACGGAAGTAGTCACTTTCATGTTGACAGTTCAGGTCATTACATATTCGGGAACTGGCAGGGATGAAGGAAGGTTCTTGGCGCACTGCAGTCCTGAACGCTGTAAGCCTTTCTAGTCGATGTACACAACTGACTCGGTGTACACAACTGACTCGGTGTACACAACTGATTCTGACACAACTGACTAACATTCACTGATCATTTTCAGTACGTCCCAGAATTTTCATTCTCTCTTCCGTCTAATCCATAAACAATATGTAAATTACAATTTATATACTTGCTAATATAGAAGTTTATTATGGATATCCCATTATCTTGCATGCATGTAACCAGAGGTGATCTTGGCTCACCTTTGGTTACCTCTGGCATGATAAGGTAATTATGAGGAGAAAGCACTAAGCCATTACGTCTATATACCTCTTGGAAAAGATAAGGATTTTGGACAGGGCGGAGCTTAATCTCTCTCGTGAGGTAGAGCATTAAAGGCTTTGCTAAAGTCAGATATTGAATGTCCCAAATTGTGGGATTGGGTGGTTATAAATAGGTGTTGCCTCGTATGGGCCTATAGGCATTCTGCAGTTACCTGTATTCTTATGTTCTTAAGGTCGCCATCGTCGGCATAAAATATACTGTAAGAGATGGAGAGTAAATTAAACAAGAGGTAAACTAAGTACACCCATGTTGTGTCCTATGATGAGATACGTTTTTGTGAGTGTATTTTCCGATTAACGATTGAAACGCTGGATGAGTTACAATAACGTGGCTGAAGTATGTTGACCAGACTACACACTAGAAAGTGAAGGGATAACGACGTTTCGGTCCGTCCTGGACCATTGTCAAGTCGATGATTTTCATCATTGCAACCATCTATAATCGACTTGAGAATGGTCCAGGACGGACCGAAACGTTGTCGTCCCTACACTTTCGTGTGTGATCTGGTCAACGATTGAAACAATTGTCCTACAATACACGTTTAGCCAAATGATCGACAGTTTGAAACAAGTGGTCTATACGCCTGAGGACACACTGGCAATGAAAATAACATATTCACTGACGGTCCTTGGCAGAAAAGTATGTCGTGTTATCGTTAGATATTTATATATTTATTATCAGGTATGCAAATTAGCTGTGACTGGAGTAATGTACTCTCTGAAAATTTCTCCATTAAAATGGGGCCAAACAAATTGCAGTTATTAGTCCAATTTTGATTGTTATCAATCTTGATCCATTGTTAAAAAGATTTAAAAACCAGAAGAGCCGGCTGTTGCATGGGTACTAAGGCCAATGATTTCCTGTTATGCTGACAGTCTAGTTCTACCCGCACCATCAAAGAGGCTCAGGACAACTTTCTAGAAATATGTTAAAATAGCGTGCAGAATACACCCTAACGTCCAGTCCTACCAAATGTACTGTGGTTGACTAGCTCACAGGACTCGTTTTATCGAGATCCCAATCTAAAATTACTAAGCAGAGAGATCCCAGTAAAGTATTCTGAAACACATCTTGGGTATTATATCCTCGAAGGTTTAACATTATATCATCATCGACCATTAGCTCAAGAATGGTAAGGGAGGGAATTATCAAGGTAAAGCGCCATTAAGCCATGACGATTATATAGCATTGGGAAGGGGTCAGGATAAGGATTTGGGATGGGACGGGGGGAAGGAATGGTGTCCAACCACTTGGACGGTCGGGGATTGAACGCCGACCTGCATGCAGCAAGACCGTCGCTCTACCGTCCAGCCCAAGTGGTTGGGAAAGGTAAGGGAAAAGATTGTGTATCAGTTCGAGAAACGAAGATGGGAAAGAAAATACATCAGTTCCAGAATGTGAAATGGAATAGAGACATTGTCAGTTTCAAAAGGAGAGATGGAAAAAAAAGCTACTTCAGTTCCAGAACGAGAAGACTGAACAAAAATTATTCCATCCGTTCCAGAATAGGAGAGGGGATGGAGACTACGTCATTTCCAGAATGGGAGTTAGAAAGGAAGTCATATTAGTTCCAAAAGGGGACAGAGACTGCGTCAGTCTCCTAATGGGAGAGGGGAAGGCAGCTGCGTCACTTCCAGAAGTGAGGACGGGGGAAAAAAACATATATATCATTTCTGCTGTATAGACGACTATAGAGAAGGGGCCGCACGACGGACTATAGACGACTATAGAGAAGGGGCCGCACGACGGACTATAGACGACTATAGAGAAGGGGCCGCACGACGGACTATAGACGACTATAGAGAAGGGGCCGCACGACGGACTATAGACGACTATAGAGAAGGGGCCGCACGACGGACTATAGACGACTATAGAGAAGGGGCCGCACGACGGACTATAGACGACTATAGAGAAGGGGCCGCACGACGGACTATAGACGACTATAGAGAAGGGGCCGCACGACGGACTATAGACGACTATAGAGAAGGGGCCGCACGACGGACTATAGACGACTATAGAGAAGGGGCCGCACGACGGACTATAGACGACTATAGAGAAGGGGCCGCACGACGGACTATAGACGACTATAGAGAAGGGGCCGCACGACGGACTATAGACGACTATAGAGAAGGGGCCGCACGACGGACTATAGACGACTATAGAGAAGGGGCCGCACGACGGACTATAGACGACTATAGAGAAGGGGCCGCACGACGGACTATAGACGACTATAGAGAAGGGGCCGCACGACGGACTATAGACGACTATAGAGAAGGGGCCGCACGACGGACTATAGACGACTATAGAGAAGGGGCCGCACGACGGACTATAGACGACTATAGAGAAGGGGCCGCACGACGGACTATAGACGACTATAGAGAAGGGGCCGCACGACGGACTATAGACGACTATAGAGAAGGGGCCGCACGACGGACTATAGACGACTATAGAGAAGGGGCCGCACGACGGACTATAGACGACTATAGAGAAGGGGCCGCACGACGGACTATAGACGACTATAGAGAAGGGGCCGCACGACGGACTATAGACGACTATAGAGAAGGGGCCGCACGACGGACTATAGACGACTATAGAGAAGGGGCCGCACGACGGACTATAGACGACTATAGAGAAGGGGCCGCACGACGGACTATAGACGACTATAGAGAAGGGGCCGCACGACGGACTATAGACGACTATAGAGAAGGGGCCGCACGACGGACTATAGACGACTATAGAGAAGGGGCCGCACGACGGACTATAGACGACTATAGAGAAGGGGCCGCACGACGGACTATAGACGACTATAGAGAAGGGGCCGCACGACGGACTATAGACGACTATAGAGAAGGGGCCGCACGACGGACTATAGACGACTATAGAGAAGGGGCCGCACGACGGACTATAGACGACTATAGAGAAGGGGCCGCACGACGGACTATAGACGACTATAGAGAAGGGGCCGCACGACGGACTATAGACGACTATAGAGAAGGGGCCGCACGACGGACTATAGACGACTATAGAGAAGGGGCCGCACGACGGACTATAGACGACTATAGAGAAGGGGCCGCACGACGGACTATAGACGACTATAGAGAAGGGGCCGCACGACGGACTATAGACGACTATAGAGAAGGGGCCGCACGACGGACTATAGACGACTATAGAGAAGGGGCCGCACGACGGACTATAGACGACTATAGAGAAGGGGCCGCACGACGGACTATAGACGACTATAGAGAAGGGGCCGCACGACGGACGACTCATCTACACGACCAGCCTCGTCTTGGGAACCATCTTCACCACATATGCCTACAATACTGTAACCATCATAACTACATGCTCAACCAGCATTACAGTAACTGTGTGCACTATACATGACAAGTAGAATCCTTACTGTTGCCACGACACATGCGCCTTAGTCCTGGCTGTTGACTCTTACCCTTCACAGTACATACACCATTGCTCTAACTTTGCTAACAAACGTGTCCTAACATAAGTCTACCCATCCTTTTTCTCTTTTTCTTTCTCTTATTCTTACGTTCCTATTCTTATACCCATTATTAACCCCCTTCTTACACCCCTTTATTGCACCCATTCCATCCTTACCTTTCGCCTTGCTCTTACCTCTAGGAATTTCCTAGAGGTTCTTTCTGCCAGTGTAAACTGGAGAGGGTACCCGGCGTTGCTCGGGTGATGGCAACATCTGCATCATAATATATCATAACTGAGGTAAAGTAAGGCAAAGATGGGGGGAAAGCGCTAAGCCAGGATGACTACATAGCACTTGAAGAGGACATGAGGACAAGGATCTACAAAATGACTGGAAATGAATGGTTCCCAACCACTTGGACCATCGGGGATCGAGTGTAGACTTTCAATAAGCAAGGCCGTTGCTGTACTGACCCGTCCATGTGTCTCAGTATCTTCATCACTGTAACCATCTACACTATTTACCGACGGCCAGGTTCACGAAGCAGTTACGCAAGTACTTACTAACGTGTACATCTTTCCTCAATCTTTGACGGCTTTGGTTGCATTTATTAAACAGTTTACAAGCATGAAAACTTGCCAATCAACTGTTGTTGTTGTTGTTATAAACAGCCTCCTGGTGCTTCGGAGCTCATTAACTGTTTAATAATTATAAACAAAACCGCCAAAGAGTGAGAAAAGATGTACAGGTTCGTAAGTGCTTGCATAACTACTTCGTGAATCTCGCTCCAGACTGTATGGGTCTCGAACCCTGGGTCCCACGCCTGTGAGGCCGTATATAGCTCTATCGACTGGACTGTGAAAAGTGTTAAAAAGCAATTTATATGACGTGGACGCGGGTCAGTAATTCCTCTGGGCTTCAGTAGTAGTCAGGGGACAGTTGAAAATTCCAGGTTGGCAGCAGGATGCTGCGGCTGGAAACTTTCCTTGTTAAGACTACTCATAGCCCAGTTGATAGAGCTGCGGCCTCACACACCTGGGGTCCAGGGTTCGAGACCCTTACAGTCCAGGTGAATGGAATGTTTATTTCCAGGTGAGTGTGGATGACAATTTATCATCTACACTATACACGTCCTTCATCACTGAAACGACCATCATTGTAACCAGATTGTCTATGCACTATTGTCCACATTGTAACTATCTTAACTACACAACCATTATTATCGTTAGTTGTTGATGGATACGTGATGGTGAAGTGTTACGGTATCGACACCATCGTCCGAGTGTGGAGTGGTGATTTCGGCGCCATCTATGGGTCTGCACTCCAACTCCCCTAGTATTGGGTGCTACATAGACAGCGCCATCTGTTGGTAGTGGTGTGGGATCAGTGAACGGCCCCGGTTTCCTGCCCCTGTCAGAAGAGGAGGTTGATGACGATGACCTGTGCTGGGTGGCGTATCGAGATCAACGCCATCTAGGTTGTGGCTACAAGTTACAATTTCAATTCCCCGGAGGATGGGTGTTGTCCTAAGGGCACCAGGTGTACTGTCCATCTAATTAATGACGTTTGATGTTCACAGAGGTGACGTATGCAGGCGATTGCGCTAATGAGGGCAGTTCACCTTGGGCAGTCCAAGAACTCTTGACTTGGTCCTGTGAGAAGACTGAGTGGCCGCCGTCGGTTAGAGCAGTGTGTTAGCTGCTGATGTATGCAGTGTTGGATGGACCGACGTACCCGGAATTGGCCAGTAAGAGTTACAAGACAACAGTGGTACGTCTGGACTGAAGTGCTGCTAGTGAGCGACTAGAGACTTCTGCCAAGGTGTTAGCTACTCCTGCATGTAATTGTTTGAGATCCCTGTCGGTGTGTGGCTGAAACCCTCTGACAGTGTGTATCTGGAGAGTGGAGGTGAGGTATTGACACATCGTGGTGATAGTGTGTGTGTGGACTGGCCTATATTGAGGAAGGTGAACTCGCCGGAGTTTGCCATTAAGAGTGGACGACGTGTACCTGGTAAGTGGATTCACCGGGATTGATTAACACAGCCATTGTATTGTGTCCTGCGTGAAAGAGACACTATTACCTAGTACCTACTACATAGGTGTAGTAATACTTTAATTTAATATATATATAGTGGTGAAGGTGTTAATATATTGGTGAAGGTGATTGTGTATTGCTAATCCCTCCCTTTTTATTCATTGCACTGCTACTTGACACAGCCAGTTCTTGAAAGCTTACCACCCACTTGGAGTTGGATGTAGAAGAGGTTATAACAGCAAGAACCCAGTTACTGGTCCAAGTTACCGTAACATGAAGGATAGTGACGATTGTTTCACTCATGAGGATTGGTGTAATGAAGATGGTTACAGTGTTTCCACAAGGATAGGAAAGAGGCCATGTCAGATCCAGAAGGATACGAATGGCGCGAAAATCAGTTCCAGTACGAGACGAATCGGGTCAGTCTTTTTCCAGAATCTGACAAAGGAGGCCACGTCAGTTCCAGAATGAGCGAAAGGTGAAGAAAACTATTTTAGTTCCAGAAGTGGAAAGAGAAAGAAGGCCGAGTCAGGTTTTCAAGATGGGAGACAAAACTTTCACCCAATTACTTTTTTTTTTTAATTCTTCACATCTGTAATGGTTAGACAGTGATGGTTGTGTGCTGGGAGATGGAAGTGTAGCCGAGGAATGGCACATAGGAATGGGTGATAGGAAATATGGGAGCAGTGGGAGATGGAAGGAGACTCGTGTTTAAATGGGGACGGAGAGAGGTGGATCAAGTGGAGAGTTTATGACTTGTATGCTGAGTGATGAGTGAGAAAATGGACCGGAATTTGAGAAGAGGTTTTATCTGTGATTTGATGTGAGGAAATTGAGAAGTGAGAGAGAGATCTCACGGATCTTATCGGCTGTGGGTGATGTGTGGGAAGGAGAGGAAGTGAGGGGTAATGGAAGAGGAAGCCTAGAAGAGGTCCTGACTGTGAGAGATGTGAAGGGGGAGAGAAGGTCAGGGAAGAGAGGGAGTTAAAGGGGTTATAGCTGTGAGTAATGGCGAGGGAGGAGGGGGTGAGGGAGGAGGGGGGTGAGAGAAGAGGGGGTAGGGGAGAAGTGTGGTAGAGGTTCAGACGTGAGAGGGGACGAGGATGGGAAGGGAAGGGGCTCGTCAACACTTCAAACTTTCTGCTTTGTCCCTCTCACTTAGCCTCCCCACAACTCCCTCCTTCCTCTCAGCCTGGGCACGTGTTTGTCAGGATTCTCCTTTGGTTTTCTACTTATCTACTTTCTTTGTCTATCCTCTTCGTACTTTCCCTGCTCTCCTATCCTCCTCCCCCTATTCCATTGACCTTTCTTCCCTGTCCTTCTATGCATATTTGGCCTTCTTCCCACTTTCTTACTCTCTCTCCCTTATTCTTAAGATTATGACTCCTCCATATTCTTCCACTTCTCCCTTTCTGCAATACTCTTCCTCTGTGGTGTGTCTCTCCTCTGTGGTGTGTCTCTCCTCTGTGGTGTGTCTCTCCTCTGTGGTGTGTCTCTCCTCTGTGGTGTGTCTCTCCTGTGTGGTGTGTCTCTCCTCTGTGGTGTGTCTCTCCTGTGTGGTGTGTCTCTCCTCTGTGGTGTGTCTCTCCTCTGTGGTGGCCTCTGCCTGGCCTGCCTGGCCCTCTGGCCAGTTGGTCCACACAGGAACTTGGTGGTAAGTAATCAAGTGCTCGCTGGAAAGTCATTAAACTCACCTGCCCACTTCTTGTTGTCATTGTTCTGTGTTTGTTGTCATTGTGTTGTTTCTTGCCATTGTTCTGTTGTGTTGTCACTGTTTTGTACTTGTTGCGGTTGTTCTGTGTTTGTTGTCGTTGTTCTGGCTGTTTTTTATTTTCTTATACCTCTTATGCATTTGTCGTGCCTCTTGGTGTAATTGTTGTAACTGTACCTCTTGCTGTACTTGACCAGGTGCACAACCTGCTCCACCCGAGCTCCACTACACAGCATATCAGTAAGTGCACAGCAATCTGCTCAGTTTAGATTTTTAAGATGACTAGAAATAGCGTTAAATACTGTTAACGACGTTGAGAAAATTAAGATATACGTTAAATTTCATAAGACCATTAGCACAACAAGTGAACCGGGACCAAAGAGCCAGAGCTCAACCCCCGCAAGCACAACAGGGCGAGTACACACTGTAAGGTGCTCATTGTGGAGGATTGTGGGAACAATGTAGTTTAGAATGGATCTTAATGTAATGTTCCATTTCACATTATTTTACTAAAGTTTAAAACAAAACGTAGTTTTAAGAATTAATTTTTCTCATATAACATACAATATAAATCATCAAAAACTTCCATTTCAACAAAACTGGACATTTAACTGGTCAAAAAGCGCCATTTAACCCGTCCTCTCAACTACTGCAACGTTATGGCACGTCGTGGTTACCAACGTACCAAATACAACCTACTGTATGTTCCGCCTCACACTAATCTACGTTTTCTATGCACTGGTTGGTTTGGTTAGGTGGGTGGCTTGGGTTGGTACGTTTCTGGGTGAGGTTACGACGTTGGACGGTGTACGTTGTGACAGATCAAGAGAACGGACTGAATAACTACCATGGCATCACAATATGATAAGGTTCATTATCAAGTGTTTCTTTCAAAGGTCTCGCGGTTCCGAGGGGCGTGAAGCTTACTAAGATGGTTGGATAAAGATGAATCTTTTCTCCCTAACTAGCTCTCCCTTCTTGGTTCTCTGCGGCCCTGGTTCTCTGCGGCCCTGGTTCTCTGCGGCCCTGGTTCTCTCCGTCCCTGGTTCTCTCCGTCCCTGGTTCTCTTCTGTCCCTGGTTCTTTCCGTCCCTGGTTCTCTCCCTTCCTGGCTCTTTCCGTCCCTGGTTCTTTCCGTCCCTGGTTCTTTCCGTCCCTGGTTCTCTCCGTCCCTGGTTCTTTCCGTCCCTGGTTCTCTTCCGTCCCTGGTTCTCTTCCTTCTTGGTTCTCTCCGTCCCAGAACCTGTGGGTCCAGGTCTGAGGTGGCCCCACACCCCCTGAGGGCGGCCTGGTGTACCCTGGGGGACGCTCCATCTTGGCCAGGGATCTCCGTCTCCTCGGCCGCCATCCACCCTGACGTTCATCTGACCAGCTCCTCAATTTGGTCTTGTTTACGCTGAGAGCCTCTCATCCCATCCTCCCTGCACCCTCTTATCACCCAATCTTACTTCTCTTATTATATTTACCCCTCAACCCAAATATTGGATCTGGTTGCTGTAACTTTCTTTCCACTCTCTCTGCGTTCAATCCCCGACCATCCAAGTGGTTGGGCGCCATTCCTTCCTTTCGTCCTACCCCAAAATCATTATCCTGATAGCACTTCTAAGTGCTCTCTTCTCTTAATTGTCTGCCTTTCTCTCTGTAGAATATATATGACAAAACTCTCTGAATCAGTACTGCTGAAGCTCTCAGATTCGTTAGTCTAACTTAACACTTGTTAAGCAGTTTATGAACACCGGAGAACAACGAGGTTATTATGGCCATTAAACCTTGTTTGTTATAACATGTGAAGCTCGTAAACTGTTTAATAAATGTAAACAAAGCCGCCATCGTTGTTGAGAGATGTACAGGTTTCGTAAATGTGCTTCATGAATTCTGGCCATAGGCAGGCATAGCCACCGGGCACCGACCGACCCTTAGCTGCTGGTGCCCTTGTTCAAAGACGGATCGTGCTACATGGGCAATTAGTGGTTGAGGAAGTCATTACAAACGTCTTGAGAAAGGTGTACTTACACAACACACTAATGTGTATTGTGTAAGATCTAATGTGTTCCAAATACAACATGACCTCAAGTGGGAGGTCGACGTCACTACCAGAGCCGCCTCTGGTCGGTTGTTCTCAGTCACTTTATAACTGGTTTTGTAGAGAACACATTATGTTCCCCTCGCGTGTCACAGGGCGCCACTTGTACACACAGGATACAGTGGTCTATATGACTCTAGTAACACACTAAGTTGTCATAGTAGTAGCAGTAGTCACAGTAAGTTGAAGAAGTAGTCACAGTATGTGGCAATAGTAACTACAGCAAGTGGTGGAAGTAGTCACAGAACTACTGCTACTAGTAGTAGTAATAGTAGTATGTTTGTCCATTTTACATTCTTCCTTCAGCTGGTGTGCTGGAGGACGAGAGCGCCGTCTCCGGGCTGACCACACGTGACAAAATTGGGTCTGGAGTCTTTCCAAGGACTGTAAATTGGTTCTAATTTTCCCAGCAAACCTCTTAAGTATAGGCCAAACTGGTTTCTATTATCTGATATTCCCAGTTACATGGCCACATTCTCTCTTCCTCTTCATTTCCCTCTACCTCCCTCTTCCTCTCCTCTGCCTCACCCTCTTTGTCTCCCACTCTCTCTCTCTCGCCTCACACACACCGCCTGGAGCCAACAAACCTTTCTCCAAGCAGACATTTTATCCGTGAACTGCTGGAGTGGGGAGGCGGTGATGACGCGTTCAGATGGTATAGGCAGCTCCCTTGATATGTCCCTGTGCCTCGTGGGGCGACCATGGTCAGGGAGGGGAACTGCCTCACAGGCAGGAAGGGAGGAAATGAGAAAGGGAGGGAAAGAGGGTGTTGGAGGGAGAGGGGGAGGAGAGAGAGAGAGAGGGTGGGGGAGGAGGGGGACAAAGAAGTAGGCCAGGTGGAGGGAAGAACTGGGCTATGGAGACACGAGGAACAGTAAATACATGGATAACTAGATATGTTATCGGTGAAAAGATATATCCTCGAGTCATAATGTATCAGGGTATGAGATACATTGCACTCAGGTATTTGTAACTACATATCGGTGACTACGGGCAAGCGTAGCTGTTTACAGCAGAGCCTTCCAGCCCTGCTGTTCCTGTTCCATTATAATGTAACCATTAAACGTTAGAATTAAAGACATCCATTTGCAAGCCCAGAACTGTGCTATGGTCTTCCTGCATGCCTCCTCTGTTTTTACATTCTGTGAATGAGTACTTCCATTGACATGTAAGTACTCATTCACTCGTAGATTCTTCAGATATAATAGGAATCGTGGTCCCTGGATCGAGTCTTCGAGGTGTCTTCACTTGTTACATTCCTCCAGCTGCCCTACCGTCCACCCCAAGTGGTTGACCTGGCTCCTTATGCCCCGTATAAAAGCTGTTTTGTACCTGGTGCTTATATTAACTTCAAGATGTTTCAGTTCTTTGTCGCAACTGTTCATGAAGTCTTGAAGGAAGTGTTTCCACGAATGTTTGTTCCACAGCCTTCCATGTGTTGTCAGCCAGAATATGAGGCGAGTTTTTCCTTGTTTCCACCTGAGACACTGTTTGTGATCGCCAGTTAGAGGCTCCGAGTTTTCAAGTGAATAATTATATATATATACATTATATGTGTGTGTGTGTGTATAATTACCTTTGAGGTGATCACCTTTGACAACCCGTCGACTTCCTGTCACTGTCGAGGCCACTAGAGTGTGCCCCTCCGGTTAATTCAGGTAAATATAAGTTGAATAATCTCACGTTGTTGTATTTTGGAAAATATTTCTTGTCATATATGCTGTTGTTACCAGATTCCTCCACTTTGTATCCTTCAAGATGACGTAATGTGACCCCCCTCTGCGGCTGGGACAGGAGGGACAGGGCTGGGACAGAAGGGACAGGGCTGGGACAGAGGCACTAAGACACAAGCTAAGATAAAAGAACCTTCGGTGCGTGAAGAGATGTGATGGTGAATGGTACACCTAGAGACGCAGGAGAAGAGAAAGAGGGTAGGGGAAAAGAGAAGGGGAAGAGGAGAAGGAGTAAATGAATGGGAAGATCAAAAGGAAGTGAAGTAGTTGGTGACTTTCATGCGTGCAGGAGGGAGAAAAGGAGGGATGGAAGGAAGGGAATTATAAGAGGGAAAGCGAAAAGTTATTACGACTATATAGCACTGGGAAGGAGTCAGGATAATGATTTAGGATGGGACGGAGGGAAGGAATGGTGCCCAACCACTTGGACGGTCGGGGATTGAACGCAGGGATGGAAGGGAGAGGAAGGAAAGATAGTAGAAAGGGAAGGAGGAGGGAAGGGAAGGAGGAGGAGAGGAGTGGGTAGAGGGAGGAAGGGAGAGAGAAAGAAGAGGGAGGTGATCACCACACCAGAAAACGCGACCTTTGTTCGAGAAATCCCTCAAAAGTGCAAGATTTCCCAGGATGTAAAGAGCGATGAAGGACCTTGAGAGGAACCTTCCATGCAGGGGAAGAAACTGTGAATAACCTGCAAGAGAATCCATTACACAGGCGGCCAAAAACCATTACTTTTATTACACAAAGACATAACGAAACACCCGGTTCAGTTACAGCGCAGTGGTTTGCAGCCACTGTAAACACCTGCAAATACAATATAGTACAGAGGACATCAAACAATACAGACAAGTGTACAGTACACAAACAGTACTCACGTAGAAGTAGCAGCAGCCGGGCTGGGGTGGCTGGCAGTAGCACCTGTGTGACGGACACCATAGTGGATTGACGGTTCACTCTGAGGGGCAGAGAAGCAAAGTCATCAGCCTCTGGTGACTATTGTTCAAAGGATACTTTGTGAGAATTGTTTGTGAGGGATTGTTTCCAGGGATTGATTGTTGTTGTTTTAGCTACTCGGAACAAAAGTTCCTAGTAGCACGGGCTATGGTGAGCCCGTAGTGGACTTGTGGTTTGATTAGGAGGAAAGGTTTTTATGGAGAATATGTAGAAGCTATTTGGGGGTACTGCTTGGGGGAAGATTGTATTCGAGAGATTGTTTTGGGAGATTGTCTAATGAGACGGGGGGGGGGGGGTAGGAGAGAGAGGCGAGGAAGTCTGACGCTTATGGAAGCTGTTACACAATCATCCTCTCAAAATAATACCTAATCCTGCTCTGAGAATTATACCCAATCCTGCTCTCAGAATAGAAGCCAATCTGTGGCTCACTACTGACTAGCGGAACTGAGTCTTCATTTTACTGCAATAATCCACCGTTGTATTGTGATACGTAATATGTAATAATGTTACATATTACCTAACATGTGCGACATATTACCTAGCATATTATGTTAGATATTACGACGCTGGCATCTGGCTACCTATGTGGCGGTGCCAGCAGGTGCCAGATGTGGCGGTGCCAGCAGGTGCCAGATGTGGCGGTGCCAGCAGGTGCCAGATGTGACGGTGCCAGCAGGTGCCAGATGTGACGGTGCCAGCAGGTGCCAGATGTGGCGGTGCCAGCAGGTGCCAGATGTGGCGGTGCCAGCAGGTGCCTATGTGGCGGTGCCAGCAGGTGCCAGATGTGGCGGTGCCAGCAGGTGCCTATGTGGCGGTGCCAGCAGGTGCCTATGTGGCGGTGCCAGCAGGTGCCAGATGTGGTGGTGCCAGCAGGTGCCTATGTGGCGGTGCCAGCAGGTGCACCGTCCTGCTGGCACACGCTGGCATCTGGCTACCATAACCGAACTTGTGACTGAGGAAAGGCACGGTCCGCACCGCGGCACCAAAGGGGATGTTCTCCTTCACTACCCTCGCTGGAACTTGTGGTGTTCTCTCCAGTGAACATTTAGGAACATTTAGGACTGTTCACACACCTTACAGAGGTCTTCCTGGGGCGGCCAGAGCCTGCTGTATGTGATGGCGTCTGACCCAACATGGCGGCCCCCTGGAAGCAGCCATTGCCCTCTGCGGACCGCTACGCCAACTCCCTAATTTCCTTCATCTGGCGGCCGTCCTGCTTCAAAACAATTATCTTAGCAGCATTTTCTTTGTTTACGACCATGATAGGTGCCATGAGAACTATTTAACACCACAAACACCACTGTTAAATGTAATAGAACAAGGCAAGGTGGCAGAGAGAGAGGTGCGCAACACAACTGCTCACTATGAATGCCCGGGAGCAACTGAGCCTCTTAGCAGTGTGGCTCCCGGGAGCTAGCGACACCGTGACGTCATGACACCGTGACGTCATGACACTGTGACGTCATGTACCGCCACACACTTGTCTCAGATGTTTCACCCACAAGACCATCATTATTTTCCCCCACGAGTATGTGGCGCCTCGAGCAGGCGCCGCATACTTGTGACGAATACCCTAAACCACCTGAACGAGTTCCTCTTTACCATGACAGAGTTCACTATTTGTGTGAACAGTGAAGTGTTTACCATTGTCGTCGAGGATCACTATACCGGTTCAACAGTGTCCTCTTGGATCCATTCACCAGTGATGTCCAGGGGTGCACAAATCAACCCATTAGTATGACATACTGACCTACTGAAAGGTCAAACGAGCGCTACGTTATTATAACGACCCAAAACGCATATCAGATTGAACCTGATTATCGACCAGAGTCACAGAGGGATATCGACCAGAGTCACAGAGGGATATCGACCAGAGTCACAGAGGGATATCGACCAGAGCCACAGAGGGATATCGACCAGAGCCACAGA
>NC_091187.1:19713135-19718135 GCF_040958095.1 Procambarus clarkii
CGTCCTTCCCTCTCTTCCCTTCTCCCAAGTCACACATTAGTCTCCCCCCCTCCCCTTCCCCCCCCCAACAGCCACCAAAATCGAAAGACTGTGAAGTGCGACACATAACCCGCTGAGAGCGTCGAGGTCGACCTCTAACTTTGGCGAATTACCACTAAAACTTGAAATGATGACACGTAAATTCCCGAGGGTGACCTACACACCACGAGGGTGACCCACACACCACGAGGGTGACCCACACACCAC
Source organism: Procambarus clarkii (assembly GCF_040958095.1). Lineage (NCBI taxonomy): Eukaryota > Metazoa > Arthropoda > Malacostraca > Decapoda > Cambaridae > Procambarus > Procambarus clarkii. The sequence continues at coordinate 19,713,382 of NC_091187.1, forward strand.
GAGGGTGACCCACACACCACGAGGGTGACCCACACACCACGAGGGTGACCCACACACCACGAGGGTGACCCACACACCACGAGGGTGACCCACACACCACGAGGGTGACCCACACACCACGAGGGTGACCCACACACCACGAGGGTGACCCACACACCACGAGGGTGACCCACACACCACGAGGGTGACCCACACACCACGAGGGTGACCTACACACCAGGAGTGGTGGTGGTAAGTGTGTGGGCCCTCACCATCCCCAGCCAGTGTGTGTGGGCCCTCACCATCCCCAGCCAGTGTGTGTGGGCCCTCACCATCCCCAGGCAGTGTGTGGGCCCTCACCATCCCCAGGCAGTGTGTGTGGGCCCTCACCATCCTCAGCCAGTGGGCCCTCAACAGCACACATATTTCAACTGCACTAGTTGATTAACAACACACTTTTAACGCTGCGCCATCAAACGAAAACTTTCAAATGAAATCAGAAGTCTCGAACATTTTTTGCTTAAATGCCATTAGTTTTCTCAGTCATCGGAGCCAGTTAAGGGAAAGTTACAGGCTCTACGTCTGTCCAGAGATGCAGGAGCAGCAGGCGGCGCTCCACTAACTCACAGCCAGGTCCAAGGAACCCTCACTTGTCATCGGGCAGTCCCTTCGGCCCTTCTGCTAGGCTGGTCCTCGTCTGAACACAAGTAGCAACCTGGTTAGGTTAGGTCAGCTTGTGAGAAGTGACACAAGTTGAGGGGAGTACAGGTAGAGCAACAGTAACCCAAGAGGGAGCACAGGTAGAGCAACAGTAACCCAAGAGGGAGTACAAATAGAGCAACAGTAATCCCAAGAAGGAACACGGGTAGAGCAACAGTAGAGGACAGGGATTGGACCAGCCAGCCAGTCTAGACCTTACCTACACCAAGGCAGGTCCCACATGAAGGAAAGAAACCTTAACATTCCACTACAAACCACTAAACACTACATAATGGCTACTGTTATCTGCTGCAGGTGGCCACAGGTGACGAATCTCTAAATCCTGATTACCTGATGTGAGGTACCTGGAGCCTTGCAGTTACCTCAACCACTCTCGTGTTCTTGATGATATCCTGACAATATCCTGATATCCTACAGTTCTCCAGCGCAGGCCACTGATCACATGGATCTGTATAACTAACCATCATGTGTGATCAGGATTATCAGTATCACATCGTTAACTCTTGACACAGAATGTAACTCTTCATGTAGTCCAGGGCAGCTACATAAATACACCTGTACTTAAGTATGTTAATACAAAACTGTATCTGGTCATTAAGAACGTATTTAAAGTGAAAATCAAAGTAAGAGGGCAGTTAGAGGGGCACAGAAATCCAGCATATTGGAAATTTTATTATGATGGGATAAGCTTTTGTTAAGTGCAATTAGAGAGAGAATTCAGGCACGTGTCTTTTCTAAAACTTCATGGCCTGTGTTGTTCAGAAATGCTGAGAAGCTGAAGAGAAAATCATTCCAATAAAAAAGATAAGGGTGAGAACCCAGCAGCAACTTAACAGCGCCTTGAGGCCAGAGAGCGCAGCACGGAAGCTTGCAAGATGTACAGGAAGAAAACGGCTGAGAAAATCGACACTGCAACAGAAAATGAAACGAAGGTACAAAGAGAAGGGGTAACGATATAAATATATGTAAACATTGACAAGTTTACAAACTCCGATACAAGCAATTGTATCGGAGAGAATACAAAGTGACAAGGAAATATTCAAATCAACATAACATCTCGGGAAGTGTTTAAATTATCACCTGAGCAACTTCCAGAAGAAGACAAGAAACCCTTAATTCAGAGACTCCTGGTTGAACCTTGACGACGAGTGGGCGTCTGGACGCCTGCTGCTAAACTTAGGAGCTGCCGGAACACGTAGAGCGATTTCAACCACTGGGTCACGATACTGCCGTCAGGCATTCCTAATCAACGGTCCGGACTGTCACGACGCATGGCGACCTTATCGCCCGGGGTCACAGGGAAGTTGATAGATTTTTACGTTTTCCGGGTGGTTCTTCAGGAGAGACAGTGTCCTGTGCCGGCTTGACTGAGAGGTGCCGGGTGAGGTGGGTGTTGGTGGGCTCCAGGTGTGCCCTCAGGTGGGCTCCAGGTGTGCCCTCAGGTGGGCTCCAGGTGTGCCCTCAGGTGGGCTCCAGGTGTGCCCTCAGGTGGGCTCCAGGTGTGCCCTCAGGTGGGCTCCAGGTGTGCCCTCAGGTGGGCTCCAGGTGTGCCCTCAGGTGGGCTCCAGGTGTGCCCTCAGAGTGGTGGGCGGCTGGTTCCTGCTCTGCTAGTGGACGTTTTTGCCGTCTCGCGTAGGAGATCAGGAGGGAGCCATTCACCGTTTCTGCTTTGACTTTGTGTGTGTCGGGCGCCAGTGGTTGCCTCCTTCAGGGACTCCTGGGGCTCCCTGAACATCTGCCTCTCAAGAGTGTTTATTCACTGCAAGGTGCGCTCGTTTCGACCGTCAGGTGACGGTCGAAACGTTAATATAGCCGTAAGGTTTTATCTTTTACCCTTCAAGGAAACACTGTGGCAGAGGGCACCACTGTTGGCATGGCTTCTAACTCATCAACAACAACCTTCACTTAGACTAAGCAGCGTAACAATTTCAGTAAACTGAAAAAATAAACATCTTGAGGATCTAGGTGTGCGCCGAAAGCCAGCAAATGAATTGCGGGGCCCAGGAGCTGAAATTCGCTAAAGAATATATGTAAGTACATTAGGTGAGTACACTTCACCCATCTACCGAGCTGTGTCTCTCCTTCAGATGAGCCTGAGTGAACTGTCTGACTGTCTGACTGAACTATTCTCTGCCTCACTTTGTAAAAGACTCCAACCCACCTTTCTTTTCCTACCTCCCATTTTCATCTATTATTTCTACTTCTTTTCGATCCCACCCTTCCTTATGTGGGATCCACTCCTCCCTCGTGCCTCTCCCCTCCCTCAATGCCTCTCTCCCCTCCCTCAATGCCTCTCTCCCCTCCCTCAGTGCCTCTCTCCCCTCCCTCAGTGCATCTCTCCCCTGCCTCAGTGCCTCTCTCCCCTCCCTCAGTGCCTCTCTCCCCTCCCTCAGTGTTTCTCCCCTCCCTCAGTGTCTGTCCCCTCCCTCAATGCCTCTCTCCCCTCCCTCAGTGCCTCTCTCCCCTCCCTCAGTGCCTCTCTCCCCTCCCTCAGTGCCTCTCTCACCTCCCTCAGTGCCTCTCCCCTCCCTCAATGCCTCTCTCCCCTCCCTCAGTGCCTCTCCCCTCCCTCAGTGCCTCTCCCCTCCCTCAGTGCCTCTCCCCTCCCTCAATGCCTCTCTCCCCTCCCTCAGTGCCTCTCCCCTCCCTCAGTGCCTCTCTCCCCTCCCTCAGTGCCTCTCTCCCCTCCCTCAGTGCCTCTCTCCCCTCCCTCAGTGCCTCTCCCCTCCCTCAGTGCCTCTCCCCTCCCTCAATGCCTCTCTCCCCTCCCTCAGTGCCTCTCCCCTCCCTCAGTGCCTCTCTCCCCTCCCTCAGTGCCTCTCTCCCCTCCCTCAGTGCCTCTCTCCCCTCCCTCAGTGCCTCTCCCCTCCCTCAGTGCCTCTCTCCCCTCCCTCAATGCCTCTCTCCCCTCCCTCAGTGCCTCTCCCCTCCCTCAGTGCCTCTCTCCCCTCCCTCAGTGCCTCTCTCCCCTCCCTCAGTGCCTCTCTCCCCTCCCTCAGTGCCTCTCCCCTCCCTCAGTGCCTCTCTCCCCTCCCTCAATGCCTCTCTCCCCTCCCTCAGTGCCTCTCCCCTCCCTCAGTGCCTCTCTCCCCTCCCTCAGTGCCTCTCTCCCCTCCCTCAGTGCCTCTCTCCCCAGGACAAGCAAGGCCTAATAAATGCCCTCCTCCTCCTCCTCCTGGTCCTCTCCCCTCGCCTACATAAAGCCGTCCAGGCGGGTCCACCACACACCTGTTTATTCAGGCTACAGAGAAATATTGGAATACTTTATATTCTGCGGACGTGCGCGTGTGTGTGCGCGGTCTTCACCTACATGTGCTGGCAGGGTAGAGCGTTTGCTCCTCAGCCCCGCCTTTCCACCTCAAGGGAACTCAAAGTGAAAACTCTTTTGCCTTACTTAGATTCAGCTTCGTTGTTAGTTGCAAGTAGCACGGGCTATGGTGAGCCCGTAGTGGACTTACCTGGCACAGGAGCGGGGCAAGTAGCACGGGCTATGGTGAGCCCGTAGTGGACTTACCTGGCACAGGAGCGGGGCAAGTAGCACGGACTATGGTGAGCCCGTAGTGGACTTACCTGGCACAGGAGCGGGGCAAGTAGCACGGGCTATGGTGAGCCCGTAGTGGACTTACCTGGCACAGGAGCGGGGCAAGTAGCACGGGCTATGGTGAGCCCGTAGTGGACTTACCTGGCACAGGAGCGGGGCAAGTAGCACGGGCTATGGTGAGCCCGTAGTGGACTTACCTGGCACAGGAGCGGGGCTGTAACTGTACTACAGCCAGTCCTCACTCTTAAAGGACTTCAATACTAACACTTTCCCGGCCTAGTGACCGCAGGCCACGAGAGGTGAGGTGGGTGTCCTTGGCAGTAACGCTTATGTTAAGAAAGAGCACTTAACATTAGCTACTTGTCATATGGTGGTAGCAGGCGTGGCTTAGTACTGGGGCTGATAACACCTATCAACCTCTAGAGGATTATTAAGGCCGCCTCAATATCTTACTGACCAACCAGCAAGTATACTTTAGTCCTGAACACAGTCCAGGACAAGAGTATACTCCCAG
>NC_091187.1:19728135-19740635 GCF_040958095.1 Procambarus clarkii
GTCATGCTGATGATAACAGTGAACAGTGAAGCTAGTCATGCTGTTGATAACAGTGAACAGTGAAGCTAGTCATGCTGATGATAACAGTGAACAGTGAAGCTAGTCATGCTGATGATAACAGTGAACAGTGAAGCTAGTCATACTGTTGATGATAGTGAAGACAGTATGTAGCTAATATGTAGGATGAAGGGAACAAGGGGAAGATGAAGGGAAAGTGGAGACAGAACAATGAGGGAGAGTGGTAGGCAAGGAAAGGGAGGGGGAGGGGTGAGGGAATACAATGGTGTGAAGGAGAGTGCTGGAAGAGACAGACACGCCGCCCGGGCACCGCCGGGTCCCCCACTACATATAGAAATAAATGGAAATGTCTCATTGCCCGAGGTATGGGGAGCCAGACATGGAGGTATGGGGAGATGATGGTAAGGGAGAGGGATGGGGGGAAAACAGATTACCCCGGGCACCGCCGGGTCACCTCCACCACAGTTTATCACAAAAGAGTAAGCCCCAGGGAACTATTATATACATATCAACTAGACATATAAACAAATCCACAAGGGCCGTGACGAGGATTCGAACCTGCGTCCGAGGGTATCCCAGACGCTGCCTTAATCGCCTGAGCTATTGTGTTCATTTGATGCATCACGCAATTGTGATTTCTGTGCGTTCTAGACCTATATTAATGACAGACAAATTAATGAATGAGGTGAGGTGAGGTGAGGTGAGGTGTCAAGTGAGAGGTGAGGGAAGGAGACCAAACGCGAGAAAGAAAATTAAATGAGAAACAAAACTCAGAATCACATTAGTGACACAGAGACAAGATAATGGTCTAGGCACAACACCGGTGCTCCACGGCCAGTGTTGCAAGTGTACCAGCAACACCGGTGCTCCACGGCCAGTGTTGCAAGTGTACCAGCAACACCGGTGCTCCACGGCCAGTGTTGCAAGTGTACCAGCAACACCGGTGCTCCATGGCCAGTGTTGCCAGTGTACCAGCAACACCGGTGCTCCACGACCAGTGTTGCAAGTGTACCAGCAACACCGGTGCTCCACGGCCAGTGTTGCCAGTGTACCAGCAACACCGGTGCTCCACAGCCAGTGTTGCCAGTGTACCAGCAACACCGGTGTTCCACGACCAGTGTTGTCAGTGTACCAGCAACACCGGTGTTCCACGACCAGTGTTGTTAGTGTACCAGCAACACCGGTGTTCCACGGCCAGTGTTGCCAGTGTACCAGCAACACCGGTGTTCCACGACCAGTGTTGTCAGTGTACCAGCAACACCGGTACTCCACGGCCAGTGTTGCCAGTGTACCAGCAACACCGGTGCTCCACGGCCAGTGTTGCCAGTGTACCAGCAACACCGGTGCTCCATGGCCAGTGTTGCCAGTGTACCAGCAACACAAGATGGCTACCCACTACCTGCTGTCAGTCAGCAGTCACGCTGATGAAGGAAGCCTCGCTGAGGGCAGCTGGCCAGAGAGCCATTCTTCTGTGTCCAGGACAATAGGGCCTCCATTAGCCTCCAACTCCTCAGTGACCAGCTTTACAGTAAACCTCATTGAACACAGTTTACCATTGTGTACACCACCAGTTGACGTGCACCAAGAATATGTTTCCCAGTTCACAATACGTGAGGTTGACTGATCAAATAGTGCATATATAGAAAAGATTTATAGTGTGGACTGTGGTTTAGTTCCTAACCAGTAGCAAATAGCAGATCAAATAGTATTCTGACCCTTTCAACATTTCAGCATGACACACTTAAGGGTGTGACGTCACTACACACTCCACACAATGACACTATGATAACGACTGTCCTTTAAAACTACCACTCAACAACCACAATCATATTAATTACCAGGGAAAGTTAACGATATCAAATATAAAGACAAAATGAACATTTGCTTTTAAGACGTAAAGTTGTTCAGAATCTGTACATTACATGATGGTAACTTGAACTGTGACTCATAACTGGCCTTTGAGACTCATAACTCATTACTGGCTTTTGTGAGACTCATAACTCATAACTGGTCTTTGAGACTCATAACTCATTACTGGCTTTTGTGAGACTCATAACTCATAACTGGTCTTTGAGACTCATAACTCATTACTGGCTTTTGTGAGACTCATAACTCATAACTGGTCTTTGAGACTCATAACTCATTACTGACTTTTGTGAGACTCATAACTCATAACTGGTCTTTGAGACTCATAACTCATTACTGGCTTTTGTGAGACTCATAACTCATAACTGGTCTTTAAGACTCATAACTCATTACTAACTTTTGTGACTCATAACTCATAACTGGTCTTTGAGACTCATAACTCATTACTGGCTTTTGTGAGACTCATAACTCATAACTGGTCTTTAAGACTCATAACTCATTACTGACTTTTGTGACTCATAACTCATAACTGGTCTTTGAGACTCATAACTCATTATTGCCTTTTGTGACTCATAACTGATCTTTGAGACTCATAACTCATTACTGGCTTTTGTGAGACTCATAACTCATAACTGGTCTTTGAGACTCATAACTCATTACTGCCTTTTGTGACTCATAACTCATAACTGGTCTTTGAGACTCATAACTCATTACTGCCTTTTGTGACTCATAACTCATAACTGGTCTTTGAGACTCATAACTCATTACTGGCTTTTGTGAGACTCATAACTCATAACTGGTCTTTAAGACTCATAACTCATTACTGACTTTTGTGACTCATAACTCATAACTGGTCTTTGAGACTCATAACTCATTATTGCCTTTTGTGACTCATAACTGATCTTTGAGACTCATAACTCATTACTGGCTTTTGTGAGACTCATAACTCATAACTGGTCTTTGAGACTCATAACTCATTACTGCCTTTTGTGACTCATAACTGGTCTTTGAGACTCATAACTCATTACTGGCTTTTGTGAGACTCATAACTCATAACTGGTCTTTGAGACTCATAACTCATTACTGGCTTTTGTGAGACTCATAACTGGTCTTTGAGACTCATAACTCATTACTGGCTTTTGTGAGACTCATAACTCATAACTGGTCTTTGAGACTCATAACTCATTACTGGCTTTTGTGACTCATAAATCATAACTGGCCTTTGAGACTCATTACTGACTTTTGTGACTCATAACTGGTCTTTGAGACTCATAACTCATTACTGACTTTTGTGAGACTCATAAGTCATAACTGGTCTTTGAGACTCATAACTCATTACTGGCTTTTGTGAGACTCATAACTCATAACTGGTCTTTGACTCATAACTCATAACTGGCCTTTGTAAGACTCATAATTGTGGTTCCCTAAGAATGACGATAACAAAAATAACTTGATTTTGGAAACACAAAAAAGAGATCAAAGAGAATATTCATTATGTTCAAAGATGTTTCAAGTTAAAGGAACATTACATGACAGAAGAGCAGTGTTTGCCACTCTCCAGCGACCAGTGCTGAGGCCAGCCACGGCGCTTCCTAGAAATGCTTACTGCTTGAATGTTAGTTCTGAATTATTCACCACCTCGGTAAGTGGAGGCAGAGCAATGAAAGTCTGGAGTGGAACTGATGCTGGAGCATCTCCAGGGAGATGGATGGGTGGAGGCTGGGTGACTACAGCTCCGGGAAGATGGGTGGAGAGGGGTGAGAGGGAAAGAGAGACAAGAGAAAGGGGATAGACAAAGAGAGAGATGAGGGGGCAGTGAGAAAAGGAGGAGAAAGATTCGGGGTGAAGCAGAGTATACTCTCCTCTCCCCTAGTATAAATATTAATGGAAAGGTTGGAGGCCAGGCGGGGGAAGAGACAGGAGGAGGAGGAGAAGGGTAGGAAGGGGAGAGGGGTAAACGGTGTGTGAGGTTATCTTGAGGTTATCTTGAGATGATTTCGGGGCTTTAGTGTCCCCGTGGCCCGGTCCTCGACCAGGCCTCCACCCCCAGGAAGCAGCCCGTGACAGCTGACTAACACCCAGGTACCTATTTTACTGCTAGGTAACAGGAGCATAGGGTGAAAGAAACTCTGCCCATTGTTTCTCGCCGGCGCCCGGGATCGAACCCACCACAGGATCACAAACCCAGTGTGCTGTCCACTCGGCCGACCGGCTCCCTCGTTAGGACGAGGAACTGGTACAGAAGGACAAGAAGCTGGGATATGAGGAACGGCAATCACCCTCATGGACTTTTAAGGTTTGAACGCCAACCCTGGAAGAAGCAAGGACGTTGCTTTAACAACCAATTAAGTCGATGGATATCTTGATCTTCTGTCTCCTTATATGTCATCAACCTCATTCCTTTCTTCTCACTTTCAATTTCCTGTGTGTTTGTGTCTTTTGTTATAGCTCTTCCTCCCCCTTCCTCCCGCTCTCTATCTCCTTGCTTATCTCTGAGCCCCTCTTTTGAATTCCAGCTTCCTTGTCTCTTCTGTTTCCATCTCGTTCTCGTCTCTGTGTCCCATCCCTTCCTGTCCCGCGGTGTGGCACCCCCCCCCAGCACCACCCCAGCACCAGCACCACCCCAGCACCAGCACCACCCCAGCACCAGCACCACCCCAGCACCAGCACCACCCCAGCACCAGCACCAGCACCAGCACCACCCCAGCACCACCCCAGCACCAGCACCAGCACCACCCCAGCACCACCCCAGCACCAGCACCACCCCAGCACCAGCACCACCCCAGCACCAGCACCACCCCAGCACCAGCACCACCCCAGCACCAGCACCACCCCAGCACCACCCCCAGCACCAGCACCACCCCAGCACACAGTGTACAAGAGTCGGGGCAGGCAATAGGCGGGTAAATACTGCCAATAATTCACTCACCGCCAAACATTGCTCCCTGGTATTTATAGCTCTCGCAGGATTCATGGCGCTAATATTCGGCCACACTCTCCATATATTTGGCGATTGTCTGCGATTAAACATTGCAGCTGAGTCCTGACAGCTGTTAAATTTGTTTTAACATCCTTTGTTTACGTTGGAGTTAGGATAAATCAGGTAAGGTTGATTTGGTTAGGTTTGAGAGGTTAGGTTAGGAAGGTGGGCTGTGTCGTAGTTGATTCGCTGTTGTAGAGTGGCCGTTGATTGTCAGATATGATGGTGGAGATAGTGGTGGAGATAGTGTTAGTAGTAATATTAGAGGTAATGGTGGTATTGTTGGTAGTGATGGTCCTGGTAGTAATACTGATGGTAGTGATGCAGGTGGCGGGAGTGATTGTGGTGGTACTGGTAGAAATAGTGATGGTGATTGTGGTATTGATTGTGCACATGATCTGGGAGTCCTACTCACGGTGTTAATGGTATGACCAATATAGCATATGTTCCGGAGCACACAGTGTCCACAATAGCGCTTGTATTAATGTGCTACATTAGTACACTTAAGCTTGCCAGAGGAGGTGGAAATGTGGTTTATCATAATAAAGGAAGTTGTACGAGGTATAGTACAAGATAGGACATATCCTTGAGTTTTCACTGCAAGGTTTACAATCCCTGTCAATTATATCCAGTATCGTCTTATCATCCATGTTAAAGGCTTCGATAATATTTTTTTATAATACACAACAATTTATGTATAGATCAGACTGTCCTCCCCTGGAGGTCGAGTGTCCCCAGTGTGGTGGTGATTAGCTTCTCATCAACGATTGTAAATCATTCTGTATTGCTGTAATCATTATTTATAATAATTTAGAAGTATAGTATAGTATAAGAGCTGATAAGAAGAGCAGGTACTCACTACACGACTAACATATGTACTGATGACGCTACTCTTAAACCTGTGAGTACATTCACTCTTACCATTGATTATTTACCCGCATCAGTTGGTTTACAATAGACGTCTGTGATGAATCTACCAGAATTACCATCGACAGGCACATCAAGGGATGGTATTCTGCCTCACACACCTTCCTCGACAGTGGACCACAGCCCTGAGACTGCTTGAAGCTCGCTTCGAATCCTCTCCAATATATTTTCGTCGCCAACATATACGATTATATCGTCGACATATCTACAGTATATATATAGGTACTTAGCCCATCCATCTGAAGGGTAGACACCACATGTGACATATATGCCTGAGCGAACAAGGGCCCCCTAATGACCAAACCACACATTAGACGATAGACAAACGACGACGTTTTGATCCGAACTGAATTATTATGAAATCGATTGATGTTTATCCATCGTCTGATATATGATATAGGTCATCACATCATCAACACATAACATCGACTTTCTCTCTCTCTCTCTCTCTCTCTCTCTCTCTCTCTCTCTCTCTCTCTCTCTCTCTCTCTCTCTCTCTCTCTCTCTCTCTCTCTCTGAGACGGAAGAAAGAGTGTTCCCAAACACAGTTACAGCGACAATCTGCGCCTCTCACCTGGGGAGATTGGCCCACCTTAATAGGAGTAAAAGTAATTAAGGTGTGGGCATGTAATCTGGGGAGGATTACAGCTGCCGCCGGGGTCAACACCGCCTGAATTAGATCCTGGCCGCGGTGCCAGCAGACGCCTCTCATCAAACTCTTAATTGTAATTACAATTCTAACTTCTTTGTAATTGATGATTAGTCATCTAGATTTATACTGACTTTAGATTTCTTCTCTCTATTGACTTTCTAGTTCAAGTTTGTTTATAGTTTGAAGATATTTCAGAACTCTTGTAATACTTTAGAATACTAATGGCACTGTTATGATCGCTGAGGCACTGACCTCTGGCACTGTGATCACCACTGAGGCACTGACCTCTGGCACTGTGGTCACCGCTGAGGCACTGACCTCTGGCACTGTGATCACCGCTGAGGCACTGACCTCTGGCACTGTGATCACCACTGAGGCACTGACCTCTGACACTGTGATCACCACTGAGGCACTGACCTCTGGCACTGTGATCACCACTGAGGCACTGACCTCTGGCACTGTGATCACCACTGAGGCACTGACCTCTGGCACTGTGATCACCACTGAGGCACTGACCTCTGGCACTGTGATCACTACTGAGGCACTGACCTCTGGCACTGTGATCGCCGCTGAGGCACTGACCTCTGGCACTGTGATCACCACTGAGGCACTGACCTATGGTTCACCTGGGTCCAATACTCACACAGTACACATGCCCCCAACACCCGCAACACACGTGCCGGTGCCAACACTCACCTAAGCTGCCAGCCCCAACACCTGTAAGAACACGTGCCAAAGCCGTGTTAATAACACCGCTCAGATTTTACACTCGAGTAAAGCGAGAGAACACAGCCGGAAATATTTCACCGGAGATCAAATAAATACCTCGATACCAACACAAGTTAAACATGTTCCGCCTTCAATATTCTTCTAGAAAAACATGCGCAGGTTAATAAAGGTCAGGTCAAGCTATATTTAAATAACTGAGCCACATAGACATTACTGACTAAAACTGTAAGTCAAGGGGCAAAATGTAAATTACTTGGTAAAATGTAAATTTACCAGATAACCATTGACGTCTGAGTAAATACGACGCAGATAAGAGTACACTGAGTAACATCTACATACAAATATAATGTCTGTTTGTCTGTGAAGGTCCGACGCCTAGGGCTAGTCTTATTAAACTTTGCACGATTAATGATTGTTCTATCCGGAGTGTTATAGTCATAGTGGACCCTTGTCCAGAGTGTCATATTCATAGGGTGGTCATGAATGCAGAGTGGCCCCTTTGAAGAGATTTCGGCCCCAAAAGGCAATCCGTCCTCTTAAAATTACGTAGCTTTCCCCTCATATGCGCTATGGCCAAAAATGGACGTAATTTGAAATGAAATCGGCTCACGAAAGTGACGTACTGTCCCGTTTTCTGTTTGAGTCCTCTGGCTTACTCGGTAAGGTTAGGAGAGGAAACTTTCAATTATCGGTTTACATGACGTTTTGAAACCTTAGGAGAACTTCCTGCCCTCCTAACCTACCAGAGGACCCTTAACTTACTGTTTTGGAAAACAAAAATCCAAAATTTATTTTCATTATTTTTTATTTTCAAATTACGTCCATTTTTGGGTCATCTACACCCAACACTGTGGGCTGAGGGACCATCAACACCCAACACTGTGGGCTGAGGGACCATCTACACCCAACACTGTGGGCTGAGGGACCATCAACACCCAACACTGTGGGCTGAGGGACCATCAACACCCAACACTGTGGGCAGAGGGACCATCTACACCCAACACTGTGGGCTGAGGGACCATCAACACCCAACACTGTGGGCAGAGGGACCATCAACACCCAACACTGTGGGCTGAGGGACCATCAACACCCAACACTGTGGGCTGAGGGACCATCAACACCCATCACTGTGGGCTGAGGGACCATCAACACCCAACACTGTGGGCTGAGGGACCATCAACACCCAACACTGTGGGCTGAGGGACCATCAACACCCAACACTGTGGGCTGAGGGACCATCTACACCCAACACTGTGGGCTGTGGGACCATCTACTCCCAACACTGTAGGCAGAAGGGTTAGACACCACACAAAGTAACAAATATTGGTGCTGGAACATATGGTACACCAGGCTGGACCCTCTGGAGATCCGGGCCAAGGAAGATTTAATGGCATATATGTTATTGTATGGTGGGGGAGGGAGGATCACGGCCAGTGAGTTATTGTGTACTACCGTGTCCTGTGCTGCCCTCTGGTGGTGGGCGCTGTGTTCAGCTGTGTGTGTGTGTGTGTGGTTGTGTGGTACACTTCTGTGGTTGTGTGGTACGCCTGTGTGGTACGCCTGTGTGGTCGAATTATTCTGAAGGTTTAATTCTTTGTCGAATGTAATGGTGTTGATAGTCCCAGGGTGCTACAGCTCCTGGGCCCCATGACTGTAGTACCCATAACACTGGTGTGGGTAAGACATCACCACCCACCTGGGAAAGTTCATGCTACCTCTATGGGTAACTCTAGTTAAGTGCTTCCCTTTCCTCCCCTAGGCTCGCCACCCTATATCCAAGCCCTTCTACTCCCCTTACCTCTCCCCCTGACACTCTCCATACACCTCCTGTGGGTGTTGGTGGGTGTTGGTGGGTGTTAGTGGGTGCTGGGGGGTGTTGGTGGGTGTTGGTGGGTGCTGGGGGGTGTTGGTGGGTGTTAGTGGGCTGTGGTGGGTGTTGGTCGGCTGTGGTGGGTGTCGGTGGGCTGTGGTGGGTGTTGGTCGGCTGTGGTGGGTGTCGGTGGGCTGTGGTGGGTGTTGGTGGGTGTTGGTGGGTGTTGGTAGTCGTTGGTGGGTGTCGGGAGAGGAGACTTCAACGTGACTGAAGCAGTTATCCACAGCTGTGACACTCGCTGGGCTCCAGAGCTGTAAGAATACTGTGAACTGTGAAACTGGTTATGACCTCTGGACCGGTTGAGTCCGTTGTGGACTCCTAATACAAGATAGGATTGACAGCAGTTGGACAAGCTATAAGGGACGTGTTATACAGTACCTTTACAGGGCCTGACAGTTGAGTAGACAGCGCTTCGGATTCGTAGTCCTGAGGTTCCGGGTTCGATCCCCGGTGGCGGCGGAAATAAATGGGCAGAGTTTCTTTCACCCCTGATGCGTCTGTTCACCTAGCAGTAAATAGGTACCTGGGAGTTAGACAGCTGCTACGGGCTGCTTCCTGGGGTAGTGTGTGTAACAAAACGAAGGCCTGGTCGAGGACCGGGCCGCGGGGACGCTATGCCCCGAAATCATCTCAAGATAACCTCTTGATGTTAAGAGCATTTGTTCTGGTGTTGTTATCCATGAAGAGATTAATATAGGTTTCTCATATCACAATTGACCAGTGTAAATTGGATTATATTGAGACCTATAGTTAAGTAATTGGCATTTGTCTCAAGATAAAACAGCCTCTAAGAATGTACAAAAATCTCCAACTTTTTATCTGAATCATCTACATCAAAAAGATATGTGTTTGTCTGTCCATTGTTGGAGGCCAGAGGCTTGGGGTTAGTCTCAGTAAAACCTTGCAGAGAGATTGTGAGTGGGAGAGGACTGCCATAGGTGGGCAGGATCGACTCCACTGCTCTCTCTTAAGAGACAATCGGCCCGCTTTGGGGTCGACCCGGACACCGCCGGGTAACCAATCGTGTATTAGTTTAAATTACTAAATAATATTATGATTAACTTGATCGGGTTGCCGTAGGCCAACTAACCTACCATCATGTTCACACTCACCTGCCCTCATGTTCACACTAACCTGCCCTCATGTTCACACTCACCTGCCCTCATGTTCACACTCACCTGCCCTCATGTTCACACTCACCTGCCCTCATGTTCACACTCACCTGCCCTCATGTTCACACTCACCTGCCCTCATGTTCACACTCACCTGCCCTCATGTTTGCACTCACGTGTCATCATGCTCACGCTCCTCTATAGCCGTTGTATAGGAGCCGCCAAAGCCATAGACGCGACCATCGATCACCCTTGGGACAATTTACCTGTCCAGCCAATTAGAGGTAAGTCCCTAACAGTCGGGGCAATCCGATCCCTGGCCATTACTTCCCCCGCTCCATGATCTATTCCCACACCAATTACGGATCTCACCCGCTCACGTAAGCTTGGTCGGTATCGGCCATTACAGCTCTGGTTCATCATTAGTAACTAGAGGTATACGCTGGAGGCGTGGTGAGCATCATGGTGTTGGGTACCAGCAGCACGTAGAGGGATACACAGCAGGTATTATGCCATGTTAATCCCTTCCAAAACACACTCTCTCCATCACCATATTCCTCTCACACACCGTCGCCCTTTCGTCTCATCACTGTAACCATTTTCACAACCCACTGTCCACATCGTTGTAATCAAAAGGTTGTGCCCAGAATATGTCATCTACAAACCTAGCAGTAAAATAGGTACCTGGGTGTTAGTCAGCTGTCACGGGCTGCTTCCTGGGGGTGGAGGCCTGGTCGAGGACCGGGCCGCGGGGACACTAAAAAGCCCCGAAATCATCTTAAGATAGATACACATTGGTTTTATGTGACTAAATACTCTTATAGAATAGTCTACGGTATTGTGGCTCCACATTTCATTTACACCGACTTCGCTACAGTGGGTGCCTAGAGCCATTCCCCCTTCAAGGGCGGCAAAGAGCCCGAAAAAGAATCTTCATCAGTTACCCATCTCCTTCCACAACCCCGGGAGTGTGGCTTCAGCTCTGGGCCGACAAATGGACAGACTTTCTGTCTTATAGACAGTCACTGTACATGACGGTGTCCTGGTGATGGTCTGGCTCTCTCTCTCACCCTCCAGGTCACCTGTTCTTCGTCCCTCCGTTCCATTCTCCCACCTTCCCTCCCGCCTATTACCCCTCCCTCCTCTTCCGTCTCACAGTGGGCAAGGTATGCACGACTGTAAGAGGGAACACCTCACATCACTCATCCTTGTTGACGTGGCATCTTCTCTCTCTTCTTACTCTTTTTCTCTCTTCTTACTCTCTCTCGTTACTCTTCCTTCTCTCTCTTCTTGCTCTTCCCATCACCTCCCTCACCATGCTCCATCACCTCCCTCCCTGCACAGTAGTCTCGCATCCCTCGCCAAACGTCCACCTTGAGATAAGTGCTGGTCATTATCAGACGAACAATACCAACATTACTTAACGCCTCGTTATCATCAGCCCGAAGCTTCATAACTCGGACGCTCCTGAATCAGAAGCTCGTCCGTTTCCACCGTCTATCCGTCTCCCTCCTCGCACCTCTCCCTTCACCTACGCTTCCCTTGCTCCCCTGCATTCATTTTCCCCTCTCATTCCCCTCTATCACTCCCCAGCATCCATCTTCCCTCTCCTGCCCTTGTTCCACGTTTCTGCTGCCTTGGATTCGACGATTCAATTCCCTTCAACATGACAATTCTCAGAGTTCTTCCCGAGTTTCAATCTCTTGCTGTACAATCTGGTTCTATTGTTGGCTTCTTATTCAGGTTCCGGCAATCATCTTGCATGTGCTTGTGCCTCTTACGGTGCAACGCTGACTTGTTGCACTCTGAGTGTTCCACCTTGTGCAGCATCTTCCTCTGGCGAGAGTGATGCTTCAGGCTGACTCCACACCTCACCCTCTTGAGGTTATCTTAAGATGATTTCGGGGCTTTAGTGTCCCCGCGGCCCGGTCCTCGACCAGGCCTCCACCCCCAGGAAACAGCTCGTGACAGCTGACTAACACCCAGGTACCTATTTTACTGCTAGGTAACAGGGGCAATGGGTAAAAGAAACTCTGCCCATTGTTTCTCGCCGGCGCCCGGGATCGAACCCGGGACCACAGGATCACAAGTCCAGCGTGCTGTCCGCTCGGCCGACCGGCTCCCAGGCACCTGCATCAATAGCCATATCCTACTTTGCATCTCGGGAGAATCAATATTAACAGTTTGGTCCCTAAAACGATTGGTGATGAAGACGGCCAACTGATCGTCTTATACTTACGGGTCATAAGTCCTCGGGTCACCTGTCGTTAATATCAAGAGCAGTTTGGTCACTTGGAGGAGAAAGGCCAGAGCTAAGGGTGAGGACTTCTCACTGGTAGACAC
>NC_091187.1:19743135-19755635 GCF_040958095.1 Procambarus clarkii
TTTAGGCAGGAGAGTCAATGTTTAGGCAGGAGAGTCAATGTTTAGGCAAGAGAGTCAATGTTTAGGCAGGAGAGTCAATGTTTAGGCAAGAGAGTCAATGTTTAGGCAGGAGAGTCAATGTTTAGGCAAGAGAGTCAATGTTTAGGCAGGAGAGTCAATGTTTAGGCAAGAGAGTCAATGTTTAGGCAGGAGAGTCAATGTTTGCAGAGTTGGATGTTGGGGTCTGGAATTTCCTCCCTCGCGAGTTATTTTATAGATATTGGCCTGTCTAAATTCTGGGAGCCGAGGACAGACAGCGCCTTCCCACCGTCATTAAGGGTCATATTCTGTCCCTGAGTCGGCAGGCCCGTCACCCTTGCAGCTACCTGAGCGCAGATCTGGACATACCGTGCTTTTCCACCTCAGTCACTATGGGCGAGGTTTTGCTATTATTCTTGAGGGGCGTCACCCTTACAGCACCCTCATCCACAGCCCAGATGAAAATCACGAGCCTGAGACATAAATTGAGGCCTGAAATAAACATCAATAATATATTTTCCTATGATTTTTGGCCCGGTTTTTATTCCCTAGTAAAAATGACAGAATAAATTAATAATTGATTCAAAGATACAAGTGAATTAACTTTTTTTTTTTTGAGTTTGATAATTGATGTTTTATCATGGGAGGAAGTGATTGGTTAACTAACTCGCGAGACCTAAACATTTTGATGTAACGCCGCCATCTTCCCATCAATACCAGTTACATAGCTCTCCCATGAACACTCTCTCTCCCTTCTCCCATCCACACTCTCTCCCATGCACTCTCCCTTCTCCCATGCACACGCTCCCATGTATCACTGTTCTTGGTACATTCAACATGACATTGTACATTCTGTACAAGTCAATTTTGATATTTCCTTATGTCTACCATTATTAATAATGGTTTTGTTTATGTTGGTCAGTTAATGGAGAGATTACTCTACCTGACAAGAGTGTGAACACTAAGGTGTTAGTGAGATTAATGTATATCAATGATCCTACTCAAATCGCCCTTTAACTGATCATTCAAAAATGTATCTAAATTATACAAACTACTGTTAATGTTTAAATTACATGATTTTGTAATCTGTATTAAAGGAGATTCAATTATTTTCCTATTGAAAATACGTTTACAATTCGTTACTGAAGAAGCCATCTCCCAATCAGTTTAGTGAGAACTTTCTGACAAATGAAGAAAGCAATAGACAACTGGTAATTGCTTAAAGAATATGTATGTTGCGAAATTTTAAATAAGGAAATTTCTGTCTTAATCCTATATATATATATATATATATATATATATATATATATATATATATATATATATATATATATGCGCACCAGACTGCATTAGCGCAAATGAATATACCAGAAGCTCACTCGTATTAAAATATAACCAAATTTTTGCAAAACTAATTTTACATTCATAATGTCGATCATTTTTTAATAAATATTCGTTACTGGGGCCATGAAAAGAGTAATTAACAGGTTTGAGTGAGGGAGCCAGCGCAAACAGTCCAATGGAACCATCATAGTGCTGTAATTAATAAAGTTATCCAACACTAAATCATCATTATTTCTGACATATTCACATATCCATGCTACCCCCCCCCCCACACACCCTACCTCCATCCTCACACACACTCACACCCTACCTCCACCCCCATACACCCACACACACTACCTTCACTCTCACCACCACCCACACACCCTACCTCCACCCCCACCACCCCCACACACACTACCTTCACTCTCACCGCCACCCACACACCCTACCTCCACCTCACCACTCCCATACACCCACACCCTACATTTACCCTCACCACCCCCACACGTAAGTATACTTAGGTAATTACACTTGGATAATTACACGGATAATTACACTTGGATAATTACACACACACACACACACATCCCCCCCCCTGCAACCAAGGCCTCCTTGTTCCTACCCTTCTCAGTTTCTTGATTGTGAAATTTATTTTATCTACAAATCTTTCTCTCGCCTTGGTTACCCTTTATATTTAATCAATTGTGCCCATTCTCAAGCTAAACTGCCCGAAACGCTGTGCGTGATAGTGGCTTCACAAGAATGTAAAAACACCAATGCTATGTACTCTCATAAACCCATTGTACCTTCTTGCATTTATAAAATACAAGAAGCATTTCTTGAATTTTATAAATACAATGTATTCATAAAATAAAATATATGTACCTTCTTTATATATAATAAAACGTAATTTCTTTCATCCCAAACCTGTTTCCAACACTACTACAAGCACTATGCTCTCTCTTCCCTTCATATGTGAACTCCAAACTCTCACTAATACCCGTCGTCCTCTTGACATAAAGCTCGCCTTTCGACAAACTAACAATCTTCCTAATAGGCGACGAGTCCCAATAACGTGGCTGAAGTATGTTGACCAATCCATTTGGTCATTTTCTAGTGTGTGGACTGGTCAACACTCTTCCTGGTATTCTGGTTCACACTGCTTCTCATGCTGCTGGCGTCTACTCTATTTCCTGTTCGTCTTGTCCTTTCCAGTACTATGCTGCAACTGGCCGTACACTTAATGACAGACTTAATGAAGACAGAAGAAGTGTTAAGTCTGCAGACACAAACAATGCTCTCTTCTGTCATGTTACAGATTCTAATCATCCTACTGATTGGTCTTCCTCTAAAATAATCTTTCCTGCCTCTACACAGACGCCGTCTTGTGGAATCCGCTCTGATACAAAACCTGCCCAACACGAACCTTAGTCCTGGCTTTGTTCCTGTTCACTCTTCTCTTTCACAGTTTATATTCAAATGTGCTAAACCTTCTAATAAACATGACCTAACATAAGCCTACCCATTATTTTTCTCTTCTTCTTTCTCCTCTTTTTCTTATGTTCCCACTCTACTTCTATTATTATCCCCCTTCATACACCCCTTTATTACACCTATCTCATTCGTACCTTCGCCTTGTTCCTACCTTACTCTAAGATTTCTTCCTCCTCTCCTTTCTCTTACCTTAATGCCCGTGCCTCCCTCGTCTCAGCTATGGGTATCGTCTCCATGGGTATCAGCAATTGATACAGATAATGGCTCCAAAGAGCCTCCACTTACGGGGCTCACCATAGCCCGTGCTACTTGCAACTTTTTGTTCCCAGTTGCTGAATCTTAAACAACAATGACCTCGTCTCATCACAATCGACTTGAGAATGGTCCAGGACGGACCGAAACGTCGTCGTCCCTTCGCCTTCTAGTGTGTGGTTTCGTCAACAATTTTCATATATATATATATATATATATATATATATATATATATATATATATATATATATATATATATATATATATATATATATATATATATATTCAGATCAGCAGAATATTCTACCGCACCTGATTGATCACGCGGTTTAAATTATTTCGTCATAATATTTTGGATTAAAAACGTATATTTAAAAACGCTCTCCGGAAAGTATAATCCCGTTCAAATTAATTAAATTGGCGAACTTTTTGTTGTAGAGCAGCGGAGTATGGCTGGCCGCCGAGCTGTGAACACAGCCTACGGCACTGTGAACACAGCCTACGGCACTGTGAACACAGCCTACGACACTGTGAACACAGCCTACGGCACTGTGAACACAGCCTACGGCACTGTGAACACAGCCTACGACACTGTGAACACAGCCTACGGCACTGTGAACACAGCCTACGGCACTGTGAACACAGCCTACGGCACTGTGAACACAGCCTACGGCACTGTGAACACAGCCAAGCACCACCAGGTAACATAGGTAACAGAGTGAGCGTGTGAGAGAGAGAGAGAGAGAGAGAGAGAGAGAGAGAGAGAGAGAGAGAGAGAGAGAGAGAGAGAGAGAGAGAGAGAGAGAGAGAGAGAGAGAGAGTTTATGTGAGGTATGTAAAGGATGATATTTTTCTATGGACATAGATTGAATAATACTGTAATCCATTGAACAAAAAATAAATAATTCACTACATTTCATGAGCGTGAGCCTATTAATCTTGTCTGACTGCACATAAATATTGTGATACACGCATATATGCATTTTTGGTCAGTACCGCTCCCACATCCACACTCAAAACAGGTTCAGCTCTTGTATCGTGGTTCTCACCACGTTTTAAATCACGTCCGCAACGTGTTATCGTCACCTGGGCTCAAATTAGGTCTACAAGGTGACTGGTGGTTACAAGGAACGTACAAGGTTAGGGTGTGTGAGTACCCGACATCTTACTTAAAATGTTTCAGTGCTTCTCATCATCTTTGGTTCTGAAACTCCACAGGATTAACTTCAGACTAATACTCACTTATACTGTCTGGAGCAGCATACTTAATATTTGTCTTCGTAAATGATGGCATATAAGTGTTCACTTTTTACAAATAAGTAAGTGTTCAGTGTTTACAAATGTCAAGTGTTCAATGTTTACAAATATATGTGTTCACCTTTTACTAGTAAGAGTACAGAGTTTACAAATAAGTGTCACGTTTACAAATATTTAAGTGAAACAACAGAAGAGGACCAATGGTAACAACAGTAGAACAATGTTAGATCAACGGTAGGGTATCAACGGAAGGAAAACAGCGTTAGGGGAACAACAGAAGAGGTAACAGCGATAGAGGTAAATGGAAAAGGAATAACAATTAAGAAACAACGGTAGGAGAACAACAGTAGGACAAGGGTAGAAGAACAACGACTGGACAACAATTAAGGAAGAACAACGACTGGACAACAATTAAAGAAGAACAACGACTGGACAACAATTAAGGAAGAACAACGACTGGACAACAATTAAGGAAGAACAACGACTGGACAACAATTAAGGAAGAACAACGACTGGACAACAATTAAGGAACAGAAAGCACAACATAGAACCGAGTTACAGCGAAAGAGAGCCAATAACATGGTGGAACTTCCCAACCAGGAAATGTACAAATTTCAGATATCCCATTGTTTAAGGCAGTTCCCGCGTAAATCTAGCAGACTCTTGACCCAGTAGTCAGTGCGGGATGGAGAATAACGAGACCAGAGAGGTATGCAAAAGGTAGAGAGCATTTAGCATGGAAGAAAACACCAGAGAGGCACTTAAAGCGAGCCAGAAATAAGTATGGGAGAAAAAATAACAGGAAGAGACCATGTGTGTTGAATGTTCTCAAGGAAAACGACGACTAAGTTTAGGAGGAACTCAACAAAAGGTTCCCGCAGCCTTACGCTACAGAAGCCGTTGAGACAGTCAGGAAGAGGATCACTGCACACATGGTAATTAACCTGCTGGAACTAGACACGTAGGAGTTGTAGGACCAGGTATCACCGTACTGAAGGAGCATGAAGGAGTTCCATGCTTTCAGCCAATAACATATTCCAGACTGAAAATTTCTCGGTAATCTGAAAAAGACAAATATAATTCCAGAATTTAAGAACGGGTATATAAAGAAACACTTCGCTTCATACCCGGGTATGATGCGCTTCATATCAGGGTATGATGCGCTTCATACCCGGGTATGATGCGCTTCATATCAGGGTATGATGCGCTTTATACCATACCAACATTGCAATCCTTGCAGTGTGCGCGAGAAAGTAATCAGAAAGATAAAAATATATCACTTTATGATAAACTATGCAACAAAATGGCCACAGGGTTTCAGACCATACCTGATAACAGGAGAGTTCTTTGACAAAGTCACTAAAATACCAGACAAAGAGGACTGGGTAGTTTGTAAATTTGTTATAACTGCATAAAAACTGTTGAACCCGTTCCTCTCAAACACTAGAGTAAAGATGAAAGGCCAAATCGAGAGAGTTGGAACAGCACTTAACCGTATAAGGCATTATTCAGAATACAGAAATCAGTCGCAGCCATTAAAGGAACTTCAGGCTGGGAGTTACGGCAAACGATACTCCCAAACGCCCCGTCCCACCACCACTATGTACATGACCTACACGAGGGTGTGAGCGTATATATGTGCAAGACTGTAGAGGTCGCGAAACATGTAGGAACAGCCTGAACAATTAGTGTCGAGTGCAAGAGGAAAGCCTCAACAAACTCCCGGACGCGCAGATAATTGGCTGTAAAAGCTGAACTCCAGACACTGAGTGAATGAGTGACAGGAGACCAGGAGCAACATAAGGGAACTTCTGGTCTCTTTACCTTCCCTCACTTCTACCACAAAGGCAACTAGAGATATTCAAAAAAGAAAAAAAGATACTTAGGAGCAAATATCTTTTAAACGTCAACATCAGAAGCAGACATAAAGAGGATAACAATGGCCACAAATGGAAAGCTGACAAACATTAGAAAGGTTTTAACAAATATAAACAAGGACTTTTTTAAAACTATTCTACTCAGCTTTAATGAGATCAACTTTACAATATACAGCACCGGCCTGGAATCCTCAACTTGTAAAGCACAAAATTAAAATTGAAATGTAGAGCGATTTGAAATTAAACTATTACCAGATCTATCAGGACTAAACTCTTACCAGATCTATCAGGACTAAACTCTTACCAGATCTATCAGGACTAAACTCTTACCAGATCTATCAGGACTAAACTCTTACCAGATCTATCAGGACTAAACTATTACCAGATCTATCAGGACTAAACTCTTACCAGATCTATCAGGACTAAACTCTTACCAGATCTATCAGGACTAAACTATTACCAGATCTATCAGGACTAAACTATTATCAGATCTATCAGGACTAAACTCTTACCAGATCTATCAGGACTAAACTATTACCAGATCTATCAGGACTAAACTATTACCAGATCTATCAGGACTAAACTTCTGAGAACAACTAAAGAATAGGAGAATATGATCACTATCACGGAGGGAGTTATGGAACAAAGATAACATTTAAAACCAATAAGTCCTCAGAGCGGGACGCTATGGTTACCAAGTTGTTAAAGAATATGAAGAAGAGTTTACTGAGCCCTTGAGTTGTATAGTTAATAAATCACTACAGTAGAGCAGAGTACGGTGTCTATCACAGCTGTAAATGGAGTTTAGATTTGTTAAAGAGAGAGATATTACGTGTGTCGAAGGGAAGGTAACCTATCAAGAGAAAGCGTCGAGTCATTACGACTGTATAGCACTGGGAAGGGATCAGGATAAGGATTTGGGATGGGACAGGGGGAAAGGAATGGTGCCCAACCACTTGGACACCGACCTGCATGAAGCGAGACCGTCGCTCTACCGTCCAGCTCAAGTGGTTGGGCTCACTTCTGTCGAGCTGTCTTCCGATTAGCATAACTTCTATTGCAGGAAAATTGCTTGACTCGATAATCGCCACTACAGCTTACGGCCCCCAAAAAATAGACTATTAAAGGATTCCCACCAACGTTTTAATAAGGGCCGATCGTGCTTAATTTACTCTGATTGTTTTCCAGTATATTAGAAGCCGTTGATAATGGGAAGGACTGTGACGTTCTTTACCTTGACTTCCAGAAAGTCTTTGACAGAGTGCTTCACGAGACATAGAGCCTAGAGGCCCATGGCTCTGGGGTGCTATTCTAAGTTGGTTTAGGACTTGTTATTTCAAAGAATGTAGATAATTAGCATAAAGTGAGTTAAGTTGTACTTGAAGCGACGCAGGAATCTATTCTTGGACCTCATTTGTTGATACGTAAAACATTTAGACAGCAACATTTACAGGTTTGCAGGCGACACAAAAATTGGGAGGAAAGTTCAAATTAAGCTTCGAAATCGCTACAAGATGAGACAGATAGACTTGTTATATCGACTAATGACTGACAGAGGCAGATTAATGCGTCTGACAACCACCTCCACCACCAATCCCACCACATCCACACCCACCACCAACTACTATTATCACCAAGAATTACTACCATTAATGGAAACATAATTATTTGCTTCGTTTTCACATTAATTTTGTGAAATGTCATTAAGCCAGTCGTCTCTGGGCCGGCCACTGCCTTCCGGTCCCTCCTCTCTGAAGTGTAGCATCATCCTGACCATCCACTTGGGCTGGACGGTAGAGCGACGGTCTCACTTCATGCAGGTCGGGGTTCAATCCTCGACCGTCCAAGTGACTGGGCACCATTCCTTCCCCGCCGTCCCATCCATAATCCTTATCCTGACGTAAATCCCTCCCTCCCTCTGCCTCGCTTTCTCTCTTGTTTCTTCTGCAGCGTCACCTCCTCTCCCCTCTCTTTCCTCTCCCCCTTTCTGCTTCCCCTCATGCTCCCGTCTTCACTATATGTCTCTTCCCCCTCACCCCTTCTTCCTTCCCTCTCTGCTCCGTCCTCTTCCTCTCTCCACTTTCTGCCTCCTCCCTCTCCCTCTCCCCGGAGGCGTATATAGTGTGGAAGCTGCATCTCTTCATCTCTTGAGCCGCCGTTTAACTTCCTTATCTTAATATAAATCTCTGGGTTACATAATGACCTGTGATGACATTTTAGATCCCCCGGTGTGTGTGTGTGTGTGTGTGTGTGTGTGTGTGTGTGTGTGTGTGTGTGTGTGGGTGTGTGTGTGTGTGTGTGTGTGTGTGTGTGTGTGTGTGTGTGGGTGTGTGTGTGTGTGTGTGTGTGGGGGGGGGGGGTGTGGGTGTGTGTGTGGGGGTGTGTGTGGGTGTGTGTGTGTGTGTGTGTGTGTGTGTGTGTGTGTGTGTGTGTGTGTGTGTACTCACATAGCTGTGTTTGCGGGGGTTGAATTTCGGCTCTTTGGTCCCGCCTCTCAAGCGTCAATCAACAGGTGTACAGGTTCCTGAGCCTACTGGGCTCTATCATATCTACACTTGAAACTGTGTATGGAGTCAGCCTCCACTATGTAGGTGAGAACACTCATTGATATCTAGTTGTTATGTAAAAAAATAGAAAATACATATATAAACCTATTCTTGATTAGTTCCCGGACAATTCATATAGGAATTACCATTAAATAATAGTTTAAAAGCTCACCATTTAGCGAGATCCACTGAAGTAATCCTAGACTAACACTCAGTTCCTTATCCTTAAGACTTTCGGCTCGAGCGAGCCTTGTATATGTGATCTTTTAAACTGAAAGAAATAGCATGAAATATTGTCTCCACAAACACCATCTTTGATCACTACTCCACCATAACTTCGCACTAATCTATCTGACCTAATCTCGCACTAATCTATCTGACCTAATCTCGCACTAATCTATCTGACCTAATCTCGCACTAATCCATGATCGACAATCTTACTAAAATAACTAGACAAAATACAACATAAATTATGACAGTGTCAGACCACGGAGGAAGAATTAAAACAGGAATTTCCTTAAATACATTCGTATATTAATACATCTTCAGAAGGAGTCACTCCTACTGAAGATGTATTAATATACGAAAGTACTTAAGGAAATTCCTGTTTCAATTCTTCCTCCGTGGTCTGACACTGTCACATTTTTAATCACGTGTTTATTTTTCGTGATATATACACATCATAAATTATGTATCTTTTATTAGAAACAATAATAATATATTTCGTTGGTGTGTTCACTGGGAGGACCTCAACATATTTCCAAGCTCACGTTTTGGTTGAAAAAATAAACTGAGGGTCTGCCAGATTTTTGTGTTTTGTAAACTTCTGAAAAGCCGCTTTTTAAATTCTATTACACGCACCAAACTTTTTAACACAGTTATAGCTAAAGTCGTGTCATTTTATTTTGAGTTTTGGACGTTTTCTGTAATAATTTTCAATTGATATTTCCTTTTCAAGAGTTATTCTATTTTCTTGCTTATACAACCTGGTGTTAATGAATGTGTAATCTCGTACTAAATATTCTTAGTACTGATCTCACACCACGCAAACTACACTGTGGTGTTCAGGGTTGTAATTGGGTAGTGTGTTCATGGTTGTATAGTGTACTGTGTTCAGGGTTGTATAGTGTTGTGTGTTCATGGTTGTATAGTGTACTGTGTTCAGGGTTGTATAGTGTAGTGTGTTCATGGTTGTATAGTGTAGTGTGTTCAGGGTTGTATAGTGTAGTGTGTTCAGGGTTGTATAGTGTAGTGTGTTCATGGTTGTATAGTGTAGTGTGTTCATGGTTGTATAGTGTAGTGTGTTCATGGTTGTATAGTGTAGTGTGGTGTTCTGGGTTGTAGTGTAGTGTTGTGTTCAGGGTTGTATAGTGTAGTGTGGTGTTCTGGGTATAGTGTTACGGCTGGTGTGCTGTGTAATGCTGTGGTTAATGAATAGTATAATGATAAGAATGTTGTATAATGTAGTGTGATGCTATATGTATATGGTGTACAGTGCAATGTGATATAGTGTAGAGTGCAGTTTGGTGTTAAACTCTAACTCTCTCAAACATTCAATTTCAGATCTCTTAAAAATAAGTTCCGTAACGCTCTCCTCAAGTTTAACGCACTTCAAGTGCATTTTTCTGTTTTCTAGTAACTAAAAACTTTTCATTTTGCTCTCCAAACCTCAATATACTGCCTCGTTTAAACTGCCTAGTTTTATATTTCTAGTTCTGGTGTAAATAATATAGACTCATCATATAACCTGCACGGAAACAGATCTTCTAATCCATCAGAGTGGCTTTTGAAAGCTTGGCCAATCAGGGTGGACCAGTCATGTGTCTCTGCCAATCCTGTATCCACGTGCGAGCGAGAGGATGCAGCATCGAGAGAGTGACTTTGTCTGCGGCTGGTGTCATGTACAGAGCATGTTCCACAGCCCATCTGTGGAAGACACCTGGTGGTATGGACCACCAGGTATCATCAGGAACCCCATCAGGTGAAGATGACAGGTCCTGTGGATATCAAATCCACTCGGGGAGAGATGGAGCGGATCTGTACGAGGTGTTCGGAACGCTCACATTGATGGAACTGGGAACACCGTCGTTATAACCCCCTACGTGTGTGACAGGTCGAGGACGCCCCTACGTGTGTGACAGGTCGAGGACGCCCCTACGTGTGTGACAGGTCGAGGACGCCCCAACGTGTGTGACAGGTCGAGGACGCCCCTACGTGTGTGACAGGTCGAGGACGCCCCTACGTGTGTGACAGGTCGAGGACGCCCCTACGCGTGTGACAGGTCGAGGACGCTCCTACGCGTGTGACAGGTCGAGGACGCCCTTACGTGTGTGACAGGTCGAGGACGCCCCTACGTGTGTGACAGGTCGAGGACGCCCCTACGTGTGTGACAGGTCGAGGACGCCCCTACGTGTGTGACAGGTCGAGGACGCCCTTACGTGTGTGACAGGTCGAGGACGCCCCTACGTGTGTGACAGGTCGAGGACGCCCCTACGTGTGTGACAGGTCGAGGACGCCCCTACGTGTGTGACAGGTCGAGGACGCCCCTACGTGTGTGACAGGTCGAGGAAGCCCTCACCAAACGTATTCGTTCCTGGACACAGACAGTGGCAAGAGGAACAAGCATCATGTCATAGGGTGCACTGGTGTGTGGACTCAGGAAGCCAACAGGTTCACGATAACCTGATTGTTGTGACAACTTTTTTTGCAACCTCTGACACTTTGGCTCAACTCTGAGAGCTTTGGTTGACATTGCAAACGGCGACCAAATTGTTACTGAAGTTATAATTATTCCATTAGCACTGTGGAGGTGGTGACCAGTTTATTGTGGTGGTGAGCAGTTAATCTCGGTGGTGTAGTGGTGACTAGTTCAGTCTGAAAGATTAAACCTCTTGTATGTATGATAGGAACTAGAGAGCTATTTGCTGTTACGGAAGCA
The DNA here is from genome assembly GCF_040958095.1 of Procambarus clarkii. NCBI lineage: Eukaryota > Metazoa > Arthropoda > Malacostraca > Decapoda > Cambaridae > Procambarus > Procambarus clarkii. The sequence continues at coordinate 19,754,844 of NC_091187.1, forward strand.
GTTCATTCATTTCATTCAGCTGGCAATCAACTTTTTTAGGTATTTAAGTGTAAGGAGAAATGGGTCTATTGCTGCCTAATGGAACATATTAAGGTAGCGTCCAAGGGTAAGCAGTTTTCATTGTAGGGGAAGTTAATAGTGACCTCTGTGACATGCTAGTGTTGTGATGTTGTGTTATCACCTGGTTGTCCAACAGCGTGGTTGACCAGTCCAGCAACGAGGAGGCCTGGGCGATGACCGGGCCCCGAGGATGCAAAGCCCCGAAACTAACACAAGGTAATCACCTTGAATACAAGACCAGTGGGATGTACTCAACTATTTGTACTCGCCTATTTGTGCTTGCGGGGGTTGAGCTTTGGCTCTCTGGTCCCGCCTCTCAACTGTCAATGTGTGGTGATGTGTGTGTGGAGAGGTCTGGCTGCCAGCTTGGCCATGACAATACTGTCTACAAATGACAAGTTTTTCAGTATGTATATTTAATTGTTGCGTTCTTCAGTGTGGTCAGTGGTGACTTACATCTTTGTGAGGGTTTGCATTCAGTGAGTAGAGAGGTCGTGTGTAATGAGGATAACACGCACGCACGCACGCACGCACACACACACACACACACACACACACACACACACACACACGCGCGCGCGCACACACACACACACACACACACACACACACACACACACACACACACACACACACACACACACACACACACACACCTGGACAAGCTGCAGGAATGGTCGAACAAATGGATGTTAGAGTTTAACCCAAGCAAATGTAATGTAATGAAGATAG
>NC_091187.1:19758135-19773039 GCF_040958095.1 Procambarus clarkii
GATGTGTCAGTATATGTGGGATGTGTCAGTATATGTGGGATGTGTCAGTATATGTGTTGTGTGTCAGTATATGTGCGTTGTGTCAGTATATGTGGGATGTGTCAGTATATGTGTTGTGTGTCAGTATATGTGTCTGCCGAAGTCTAATACACCGAACACATTTTGCTGGATTTATTGTTACTTATACAGCCATTATCCTCAAAATTCCACACCTGGTCCAACCTCGTGGACAATCAGGAGTTGGCTACCGCAGCACAAGACACGCAGCCATCAACAGCCTCATGCTGGTTACGGCTTTCTAAAATAAAATGTCACCTTATCAGCGGTCATTAATTCCTAGACTAAATTGCGTATAGAACACGTTCTTATAGCAGCCAGTCATGTGGAAGCTCTGCCAGTCTGCCTGTTTCAGTTTTATCTTCATATCTGCATGACTTCATCAAGGGAAAGGAACTATCAGGGGGAAAGCACCAAGCCATTACGACTATATAGCACTGGGAAGGAGTCAGGATAAGGATGTGGGATGGGGCGGAGGGAAGGAATGGTGTCCAACCACTTGGACGGGACTAAGTATCAAACGAAAGTTCGTTCCGTCTTGAAACAAACGTTATGTGACTTAAATGAATGATTACAAACGTCAGCCTTCAGATGAGCTCAGGAAGGAGAGAGAGAGAGAGAGAGAGAGAGAGAGAGAGAGAGAGAGAGAGAGAGAGAGAGAGAGAGAGAGAGAGAGAGAGAGAGAGAGAGAGAGACAAAGAGAGAGAGAGACATAGAGAGAGAGAGACATAGAGAGAGAGAGAGAGAGAGAGAGAGAGAGAGAGAGAGAGAGAGAGAGAGAGAGAGAGAGAGAGAGAGAGAGAGAGAGAGAGAGAGAGAGACATAGAGAGAGAGAGAGAGAGAGAGAGAGAGAGAGAGAGAGAGAGAGAGAGAGAGAGAGAGAGAGAGAGAGAGAGAGAGTTGGCTGTTGCACAATACAGTGTTGTTGGAGTGAATTTATTCGAGTTCTCAAGATGAGGCTGATGCCAGGTCACTTTACACAACCATTTGTATGCCTGTATACACCGTCCCTTTAGACGGTAGTTACTGTATACGGTCACTCTAGACAAGTTACTATAAGGTCACTGTAAACAACAGTCACTATAAGGTCACAGTAGACAAGTCACTATAAGGTCACAGTAGACAGTCACTATAAGGTCACAGTAGACAACAGTCACTATAAGGTCACAGTAGACAAGTCACTATAAGGTCACAGTAGACAGTCACTATAAGGTCACAGTAGACAACAGTCACTATAAGGTCACAGTAGACAGGTCACTATAAGGTCACAGTAGACAGTCACTATAAGGTCACAGTAGACAGGTCACTATAAGGTCACAGTAGACAACAGTCACTATAAGGTCACAGTAGACAGGTCACTATAAGGTCACAGTAGACAACAGTCACTATAAGGTCACAGTAGACAACAGTCACTATAAGGTCACAGTAGACAGGTCACTATAAGGTCACAGTAGACAACAGTCACTATAAGGTCACAGTAGACAACAGTCACTATAAGGTCACAGTAGACAGGTCACTATAAGGTCACAGTAGACAACAGTCACTATAAGGTCACAGTAGACAACAGTCACTATAAGGTCACAGTAGACAACAGTTACTATAAGGTCACAGTAGACAACAGTTACTATAAGGTCACAGTAGACAACAGTCACTATAAGGTCACAGTAGACAACAGTTACTATAAGGTCACAGTAGACAACAGTCACTATAAGGTCACAGTAGACAACAGTTACTATAAGGTCACAGTAGACAACAGTCACTATACACGGTCACTCAATGCAACAGTCAGTATGAGTACATCACTGTTACTTGGGACACACTGAGCTCATCCACTCACAGTTCAAGCAACAGTTTCTTTATGATTTGTAAAGTGTATTAAATGTATATTTTTAATTCAATATATTACCTGTCTAGCTTTAACTAAAGATCTTTTTTGTCTGTGGTCTCTGTCACCTACAGCAGACAGTGTCACCTACAGCAGACAGTGTCACCTATAGCAGACAGTGTCACCTGCAGCAGACAGTGTCACCTACAGTAGACAGTGTCACCTGCAGCAGACAGTGTCACCTGCAGCAGACAGTGTCACCTACAGCAGACAGTGTCACCTACAGCAGACAGTGTCACCTACAGCAGACAGTGTCACCTACAGCAGTGTCACCTGCAGCAGACAGTGTCACCTACAGCAGACAGTGTCACCTGCAGCAGACACTGTCACCTACAGCAGACAGTGTCACCTACAGCAGACAGTGTCACCTACAGCAGACAGTGTCACCTACAGCAGACAGTGTCACCTACAGCAGACAGTGTCACCTACAGCAGTGTCACCTACAGCAGACAGTGTCACCTACAGCAGACAGTGTCACCTGCACATCTTCCCTTGCCCCCGTCTAATAAAGTATAAATATAACAAAACAATACATCTTTCACTCCCCATTTTTATAATGGAAAGCTAATATTTATACCAATAAACCCATAATAAAATAAAGTCTCAATAAAACTGTGTCCGGCACTCACCGGCGTAGAGTCACTCAGGGATGAAGAAGTCACCGTACTCACGTGAGGTTCACTCACCGTTACCCATAGTTCAACTCACAGTCACAACCAGTGTTCACAGTTCAACTCACAGTCACAACCAGTTTCCGGAAATCACAACAATTGATTGCAGGTCTTTTGTACAAAGCCAATTAGACTGAATTGGAGATCTTGTTTAAAATTTTGAATCACCTGAGCAGATAATTCAGTTGAACTTTAACGAGACGGTTTGATGAAATCTCATTCACAAAGTATTTAAAAAAAAATAATTTGAATGCGAAAAATACTAACATATATAAAAAGAAAAACTACATATAAATCCACTAAGACATGGGAACACTATATAATATTTCAAGTCATAGGAACACGAGAAGTAAGGATAGACTGTCCCCGTGTGAGGAGGGAACTGTGGCGAGAGCGAGCACACCGACCTCCTCTCAGCCAGCCCGCGCGGGGAACACTAACCTCGCTGGCGCTGCCCCAGACCGCGTGGGGCCGCCACAGTTACCACACACCGCCACACAACACCACTTCCACACCCACAAGACCAACACCCTTCCTCGCCCCATAACCATCCAGTATCACTTAACGACAAACTTGACAACTTTAAGACGAAATGGTGTTGAAAGCAGTTTAGCTTCACGGTGAAATAGAACCAGGAGGGGGAGCAAGGGTGGAATGAGCACGTGGTTGGGAGCAGGAGGTCCCACGCTGCTCACAGCACTGTCTTGAGAGCATAAACATAGTATTACAAACATCAGAGTGTTTTTACACAGCCCGTCGCTGATACTGAAACATGGGTCGTCACTACCGTAGATTTACTCTCCTCACGCACTCCGCCAAATTAGCGTGTAACAAGTCTGAAGTTGAATTAGATCTGGGTATCCCCATCTCTGCTGTCAAAACTGTATTGGTCCAAACATTCAGATCTGATAGGAAAGAACTTACTGACTCCCAACGACCTGAAAGTACTAGTATAAAAAGCTATGATTTGTTCAGATCTGAAAGCTACATCTATGGACAGCACAAAACGTCCACTAGACTGTGCGACACAGTGGTTGCAAGGATCAGGTTGGGTTACCGTTACCTGTGGCAGGTGGCTGCAGGTGACGGGTCTCCCAATCCTGAGCACTCCAGTTGCAAACTCTGTGAGCAGGAACTACGGCATGATCTCCCGCACTACATCACTGAATGCCCAGTTATTAGACCTTTCAGACCAGTTGGCATGAGGTACCTGGAGCTTTGTAATTACATTATTCACTCTCGTATTCTTGAAGATATCCTCACAGTATACCCAAAATTTGCCATTGCAGGCTATTAAACACATGGCTCTGTATGACTAACCATCCTGCGAGATGGGGACTTGTATTACCACTGCTGCCTTATTCAATCTTGTGTTGTTGATATCCTCAAAATGCATCCAGAGTCTGCCAGTGCAGACCGCTTATCACATGCCTCTGTATGACTAACCATCCTGTGTGATGGGGATTTCTTAGCATCACCCAGTTACCTTTTTTGACACACTGTACTCCACTTCATATAGTCTAGGGTAGCTGCACTAATGCAGATGTACCTAATATGTTAATAAAAAAAAATCCAGCTCCCTAGATTTTAAATAAAGACGAAATGACTTTCTTACTGACGCTGGAGTGTAATTTAACCGTTACAATGTCATCCATTCTGGGGGTTTTTTCAGATTCCTGTAATGTTAGGTTCGTCAGATGGGGGTTTCTAAAATGGGGAATGTTAAATTGAGTGATTGGGCGATTATCTTTGTTCGGTCGAGCTTCGGGTTCCAGGATTTTTTAAGATTGGTTGATAGTTATCAAGCTGTAGAGAGTTTTAAGATCAGCACAACAGCTTACTGAGCATCAGCAAGAATACTCCAGGGCTAATGGTGACTCTCAGTGTATATACACTGATACACCGCTCAGCACACACTAGTTATCTCTCTCTCCCTCTCTCCCATCCCATTCTCCCTCCCACCCTTTCTTCGTTCTTCCTTCCTCCCTTTCTTGCATTCTCTCTCCCTCCCTCCCTTCCATTCTCTTTCCCTCCAATTTATTCACATTCTATTCTATTCTCCCAAACTTCCTTCAATACTCCCTTCCATTAATTCTCCCTCGTTCTTTTCCCTTCTCCTTCTCTTCATCACCATTCTCTCCCTCCCACTCTTTCTCTTCCCATTCTCCCTCCCTCCCTCCCTCCCTCCCGCTCTACCTCCATCTCATTTTCTCTCCCGAGGGTAAACTATACTCAATCAACGTCGAGAACGTTGATTCGACGTCGATAACAACTGAAGGATCTGTTTCATAACACTCGATGGACAACCAAACCCACACTTCAGGCATCAAAGAAATCTATGTTGTCGCAATTGGAGCCAATTCTCTTTAAGAGGGGGCATGGGGGTCGACCCCCAACCTCTCTATGAACCTCTCCATACAATCACCAATCACAATGCAAAGTTCCGTGAGGCTGGTCTCTAGCTTCTGGCCTCCAGCCTTTAGAGAGATAATCATGTCCTACAGATATAGTATCTAAATACAATACAGCTCCTTTGCTTTCCTATTAATGTTTAATTTAAGAGAAGAACCCCACCAGGTACAGTTACTCTCAGGGTTCGCATCCCACCAGGTACAGTTACTCTCAGGGTTCGCATCCCACCAGGTACAGTTACTCTAAGGGTTCGCATCCCACCAGGTACAGTTACTCTCAGGGTTCGCATCCCACCAGGTACAGTTACTCTCAGGATTCGCATCCCACCAGGTACAGTTACTCTCAGGGTTCGCATCCAGCCACATACAGTTGCTCATGGTCCATCAATTAACCAGTCTCACAATCTACAGTTTTCTCGTTAGGCCTTTTTCGATCCCATATTAACAATACGGTAGTTACCAACCACCCCACGATGGCCAATAGGGCAGTTAGAGGTAGCACACGGGCTTCACTGCTCCCAAACCACAACCATAACCTCCCCTGAGACTTAACTATAACATACAAGGGTTAACAACCATAGATCATCTTCCTTACGGCGTTAGTTAAATCATTAACGACCTCATTCGCCGCTCAGACCGCTAACAAGGGCTTCCCATTAAGGTACAAGCGCATATTGGAGGCCATCAGGCTCATCGCCAATTATGGGCGGCGGGACGTAACTGTCAATTCGCCTTGTGGGTAATTGACGCGTTCTTACTCGGAGTAACAAGACGACCAATGGGTTATATATAATGGCTCAAGGATGATATCGTCATTACTATTGTCAAGGGAAACTATTGTGAAGACACAAAACTGTCCAACACGACCCAACGCGACACAAAACTGTCCAACACGACCCAACGCGACACAAAACTGTCCAACACGACCTAACGCGACACAAAACTGTCCAACACGACCCAACGCGACACAAAACTGTCCAACACGACCCAACGCGACACAAAACTGTCCAACACGACCCAACGCGACACAAAACTGTCCAACACGACCTAACGCGACACAAAACTGTCCAACACGACCCAACGCGACACAAAACTGTCCAACACGACCCAACGCGACACAAAACTGTCCAACACGACCTAACGCGACACAAAACTGTCCAACACGACCCAACGCGACACAAAACTGTCCAACACGACCCAACGCGACGCAAAACTGTCCAACACGACCTAACGCGACGCAAAACTGTCCAACACGACCTAACGCGACGCAGTACGATAACATACAGTAGGCCAGGGGCACCGATAACATACAGTAGGCCAGGGGCACCGATAACATACAGCAGGCCAGGGGCACCGATAACATACAGTAGGCCAGGGGCACCGATAACATACAGTAGGCCAGGGGCACCGATAACATACAGCAGGCCAGGGGCACCGATAACATACAGCAGACCAGGGGCACCGATAACATACAGTAGGCCAGGGGCACCGATAACATACAGCAGGCCAGGGGCACCGATAACATACAGTAGGCCAGGGGCACCGATAACATACAGTAGGCCAGGGGCACCGATAACATACAGCAGGCCAGGGGCACCGATAACATACAGTAGGCCAGGGGCACCGATAACATACAGCAGGCCAGGGGCACCGATAACATACAGCAGGCCAGGGGCACCGATAACATACAGCAGACCAGGGGCACCGATAACATACAGCAGGCCAGGGGCACCGATAACATACAGCAGGCCAGGGGCACCGATAACATACAGCAGGCCAGGGGCACCGATAACATACAGTAGGCCAGGGGCACCGATAACATACAGCAAGGGCCGCCTAGTGCGATGCAGGGAACAGGAAAAGGATAACAAGAAAAATATATGCAAATCAGTCTGTGTGAAGCAGTTTCCTCCAGTGAACGACACAGAGTGTGAAATATTGAGTGGGAAATAAAGATTGAAAGGCGACAGTCTCACAAATGAGAGATACTTACACTAAAATACAGCCTGGAAGCAGAGGCAACTTGTCGAGGCAACAGGAAGGGACTGACAGCGTCACAATAAGGAAAATACCGCAATGTTAATTATATTTACAGAATTAATATGGATGTACTGCATTTAAATAATATGATGGTATAATAAAAGTAGTTCATAGGATAGGTGTTAAAGAATAGAAGCGGCAACCGTAAGACTATCCTTCACAGGCAGGCGATGAGTCACAATAACGTGGCTGAAGTATGTTGACCTGACCACACACTAGAAGGTGAAGGGATGACGACGTTTCGGTCCGTCCTGGACCATTCTCAAGTCGATTCGGTCCGTCCTGGCGAATGGTTCAGGACGGACCGAAACATCGTCGTCCCTTCACCTTTTAGTGTGTGGTCTGGTCATCACTATCCTTCACAGTGTGTGCAAGAGCCCGAGCCTTAAACAAGGATAGGAGCCAAAATGTGGAAGCTACAGATAAACATTAAGTCTGAGGCAGAGTATTATACCTTGTGTGTATGTAAACACAGGTCCCACTTGTGAACGGTAATGGTAAACAAGTCCGTGACCTGGAAGAGCTAGGGGATCCCATCCCTCTTCGCTATTTCTTGGTATCGGGCACCCGGGGACGCCTACGATCCCTCTATTCTCGTCGACCCTCAACCAACAACAACAACGACAAACATTTGGTTGTCAGACATCATTATTGCCAGATCCTTTACCTGTTGCTCTCCTACTGTGGGCATCAGTCATACCCACCCGACGACACCGCGACACACACCGTGTCAGAGGTTTGCAATGAGACTCTCCCGAAAATGTGAGGCATGAGTTATGAAGAAAGACAAAAGAAACTAGACCTGACGTCGCTGGAAAAAGAGATGGAAAACTCGATTGAGATCCATAAAATTCTTAAGGTATTGACTGAGTGGCAAAATAGATGTTTACAACCAATACACCAACAACAAAAGGATTTACAACCCTACAATATTGTTACAACAGAAATAAGACAACATCGGGCTTAATCAACTAATTAACGCGATCTACATATTATATGTGAGTACATATATAACAGTAGACAAAGGTCTACTATTAGTCGCTCCTTCCATAAACTGCTGGACAAGAATCCCCATAAACAGCCGGACCAAAAATCTAATTAAAAACTTTAGCAAGCCAAAAACAAAAGCAAAAATTAAGTTGTGTTTGAAGCGTGGTAGTGAGCCCGACGCTCCTACAGTGAGCCCGACGCTCCTACAGTGAGCCCGACGCTCCTACAGTGAGCCCGACGCTCCTACAGTGAGCCCGACGCTCCTACAGTGAGCCCGACGCTGCTACAGTGAGCCCGACGCTCCTACAGTGAGCCCGACGCTCCTACAGTGAGCCCGACGCTCCTACAGTGAGCCCGACGCTCCTACAGTGAGCCCGACGCTCCTACAGTTAATATATGCACAACGCACATTTTTGAATCATAGATTTCAATTAGCTATCATTTACTCATCAATATGCAAATTAGGCCCTAAATCCCGCTATCCAGAGGTGTTCTCTGGACTTATTACAAATTTTACCACCATTTTTTGGGCTCCAAAATGATATTAGCTCCACTCAGCACATATATTATTATACTTTTAGCATAACGCTCTACCCGGACCAAGTAGCGCCGGTTATACTGACACACACATCTAATTGTCCTCTCTTAACAATGGTACAGTAGTTATGGCTTTATTATTAAAACTGTAAATAATTAATAAATATGATTACTATATAAATAATAATAAAATCTCCAGGAGGCATGAGGCGGCTTGGCAGCCTCACTGTGAACATGTCGTGGTGTAGTGGTTCAGGACGTGGGCTTGGCATCACCATGTAAATGGGTTCGAACCCTTCACACGGCGCCTACTGACTTTATCATTGATACATGACGTTAATGCGATTTCATTGTGCAATAATAATTGTGTAATTATAATAATAATAAATATAATGATGATAAATCAGTAGATCCGTAAGGAGGATTCGAACCTGCACACTGGGTACTCGCCCAAACACACGTCTTAAGCCACTAGGCCACGATATGCTACGTAATGCAACCTTTGATTGAACCGAATCCTCTACGATTCCTGAGGTATCGTCTGATATACAATCAGGGTTTTACACTATACCAGTATACCAGTATACCATTATACCAGTATACCACTGTTTCCCAAACCTGATCATGTGGTCTCTTGCTGTTATGTTTACCATTATGTGGCTGAATAACAACCATGTTTGGAGGAGGAGCACCAACCATGACAACCACAACCACTCGCTCCACCGTCTGCAGGGCAACCAACCATGACAACCACAACCACGTAGTTGCCGTCCTCTGCAGGGCAACCAACCATGACAACCACAATCACATAGTTGCCGTCCTCTGCAGGGCAGCCAACCATGACAACCACAACCACGTAGTTGCCGTCCTCTGCAGGGCAGCCAACCACACCGACAAGCGTATCCCAGCAGAAGATCTCAACTCCCTCACCCACAATTGCACCATTTAATCAGAGGAGCGTAATAACCGCTGGCTCAGACATATACATATGCATCCCCACCGATGTATTGGACCTGAAATGAACGCAACACCGGCCGTCGGACGTTCTACTGAACTCCACAAATATTTACTCCCATGACAGTCCATTTATGGTATTAGATCTAAAGCCAAGATACTTACCTGGCCAGACCATATCTGAAAATCACTACTGATTTTAACTGGCATTAGCGGGGAACCCAATCCGCTAATTGCCAATACCAGAAGAGACATGAACCCGTGCTGTGTTTATTTGGGAAAATACGAAAAACATTGGGAAAAAAGGTGCATGCAATTCAAATGGTAAAAAAAAAGTTTAACAGGGAGTAGTTTATATCACACAGTCGGCACTGTAGCTACCGATACAGTTCACGGTAGTCATTCTTTCTGTCATACAGTTAACATTACACATCGTTCACATACAGCTAAGTGTATAATTAACTTCATAACAGTTATTCATTAATTGAGACGTGTAGTATGCAGCCCCAGCATGGAGTCCGTATCAGGTCAAGCACAAGACTAAACTGTACAAGGTTCAAAGGTATGTCACTAGACTTGTACCCGAGCTGAGGGGTATGAGCTACGAAGAGATTCTACGAGAACTGAACCTCACGTCGCTGGAAGACAGAAGAGTTAGGGGATATGATCACCACATACAAGATTCTTAGAGAAATTGATAGTGTAAATACAGTTGATTTAACACAGCTGGCACACGCACAAGGGAACGCAGGTGGTAACTGAGAACATAAACGAGTCACTGAGACATAACAAAGAAAATATTTAGTGTCTGAATGCCTAGTGAATTCCATTTTTTAACAAATGGAATGCATTAGGCAGTGATGTGGAGGAGGCTGACTCCATACACAGTTTCAAGTGTAGATATGATAGAGCCCAGTAGGCTCAGGAATCTGTACACCTGTTGATTAACAGTTGAGAGGCGGGACCAAAGAGCCAGAGCTCAACCCCCGCAAGCACGACTAGGTAAGTACACACCGACACACACACATTTATCTATGTTTGCTGATGATGCTAAGGTAACGAGGCGAATCAGGACTGAGGAGCACTCATTACAAGATGAACTAAACAATCTCCAGGCATGGTCTGAAAATGGCTACTAGACATTAGCCCTGACAAATGCAAGGTTATGAGAATATGAGTTAGAGCAAGCAGACCTCAGATACAGTACTAGAAGAGGGGAAGGCGGCTTCCAACTTCTGAAAAATATAAAGACTTATGAGTGAACATAACTCAAGATCCATCACCAGAGGCACCCATCAGCAGGATAACAAAGGCAGCATATGCCATGCTGGCAAACGTCCTGTTATCCTTCAGCAACTTGGACAAAGATATCTTCCCACCGTTGTTTACAACCTTTATGGTGATGTATGTAGCGTTATGTATGAGTATGTTGCCCCAGCATAGTACAACATCCTCATACCACAACACTCAACACTAGCCACAACCGTGCATGGGCAGAGGCCATAAAAATAACCCCTGCGATTTACCCTTCAATATAAAGGCAGCGCTAACACTGTTTACTACAATTACAATGACGTTGTGTATGGCAGGCGAGCGCTGGCAACCGCGTCCAGCCCTTCACAATACACCTTTATTATTCAGGAACAACAACAACAGCAACATGCAGGAGGTACGACACTACTGGAGTGCCCAGTGGGAATGATCTGTACCCAGTGGGAATGATCTGTACCCAGTGGGAATGATCTGTACCCAGTGGGAATGATCTGTACCCAGTGGGAATGATCTGTACCCAGTGGGAATGATCTGTACCCAGTGGGAATGATCTGTACCCAGTGGGGAATGATCAGTACCCAGTGGGAATGATCTGTACCCAGTGGGAATGATCTGTACCCAGTGGGAATGATCTGTACCCAGTGGGAATGATCTGTACCCAGTGGGAATGATCTGTACCCAGTGGGAATGATGAAAGTTTGCCCCAGTGGGCAGGTGGAAGGATCCACTGGAGTATTAGCAGTGTGTGTGTTCATTGTCTATGTTTTGCCACCAACATTTTTTTTTATATTGTGTTCTTGTTAAATGGATTTAATGGAAGTGGATTCATTTCTAAACCTCAAAATGTGGTGACCCAGTTATCAGTAATTCGGTCATTGAGTCATAAATGTCTAACTTCTATACATTCTGAATGTATAAAAATAGAATAAAAAAATAGCAAAGGTTACTTTGTATTATGACAAAAACGACAAAGCATTTGATATTTAAACAAAAATTATTATTGTAAAATTATTTACTGAAGGCGTCATGTTTAGTGGTGAAGACTTTAGTGTTTAGCGTGTGAGAGATCCAGACAGCCTGGTTGATCCACCGTCAGGATCCAGACAGCCTGGTTGATCCACCGTCCAGATCCAGACAGCCTGGTTGATCCACCGTCCAGATCCAGACAGTCTGGTTGATTCACCGTCCAGATCCAGATAGTCTGGTTGATCCACCGTCCAGATCCAGACAGCCTGGTTGATCCACCGTCCAGATCCAGACAGTCTGGTTGATCCACCGTCCAGATCCAGACAGCCTGGTTGATCCACCGTCCAGATCCAGACAGTCTGGTTGATTCACCGTCCAGATCCAGACAGCCTGGTTGATCCACCGTCCAGATCCAGACAGTCTGGTTGATTCACCGTCCAGATCCAGACAGCCTGGCTGATCCACCATCCACGCCTCATTCAACCTCATGATTCCCACTCATGTTCAGCCACCACATTTACCCACATGCTCCTCGCTCCTATACTGAGCTATAGCGCCTGGTACTATATCCTATATAGTACTCATAATTTTAATATCAAATATACCGGAGGGAGCCGGTCGGCCGAGCGGACAGCACGCTGGACTTGTGATCCTGTGGTCCTGGGTTCGATCCCAGGCCCCGGCGAGAAACAATGGGCAGAGTTTCTTTCACCCTATGCCCCTGTTACCTAGCAGTAAATAGGTACCTGGGTGTTAGTCAGCTGTCACGGGCTGCTTCCTGGGGGTGGAGGCCTGGTCGAGGACCGGGCCGCGGGGACACTAAAAAGCCCCGAAATCATCTCAAGATAACCTCAAGATAACCATTATTAACAGCCTCTTTAATTAATAATATATAATGGAATGCGGTCCTCCAGTAAGATAAAATGGATGGCTTGAATGTGTATTTACACATAAAAATGGGTTCAAGTACATATATAATACTTAGATCTGTTGATCATCGAGAATGTAGTGACTATGTAGGGGCGATGAGGCTAGGGGGGTGAGGTGACATGGGCGCCAACTGGTCAATACTGGCGCTATGCTGGACAATATTGAAGCCAATCGGACAACATCGACATTTTACAAATCAATAAATGTGTATTTGTGGCGTCGATCTGCCTGGAGATACATATTTCAATATAGATAAATATTCAGAGAATGGGAACGGAAGCGTTTGGGCAAGTAGGTGCATGCGAGAGATAAATTAATCCTTTCAGTTTTTCTTTTTCCCTCCTGGCGAATTTCAAATGAATGACCGATCTAAATTCAGGCTCTGGTATTAACATGGTGGCGCAGCGGGGTGGGGGTTGGCGTAATAATTCTCACATTATTCCTAACACGCCCCGTAACAGTGCTAGTACTTTTGTTTGGTTGTGTGGGTGTGTGTGTGTGTGTGTGTGTGTGTGTGTGTGTGTGTGTGTGTGTGTGTGTGTGTGTGTGTGTGTGTGTGTGTGTGTGTGTGTGTGTGTGTGTATGTGTGTGTGTGTGTGTGTGTGTGTATGTGTGTGTGTGTGTGTACTCACCTAGTTGTACTCACCTAGTTGTGTTTGCGGGGGTTGAGCTCTGGCTCTTTGGTCCCGCCTCTCAACCGTCAATCAACAGGTGTACAGATTCCTGAGCCTATCGGGCTCTGTCATATCTACACTTGAAACTGTGTATGGAGTCAGCCTCCACCACATCACTTCCTAATGCATTCCATTTGTCAACCACTCTGACACTAAAAAAGTTCTTTCTAATATCTCTGTGGCTCATTTGGGCACTCAGTTTCCACCTGTGTCCCCTAGTACGTGTGCCCCTTGTGTTAAATAGACTGTCTTTATCTACCCTATCAATCCCCTTCAGAATCTTGAATGTGGTGATCATGTCCCCCCTAACTCTTCTGTCTTCCAGCGAAGTGAGGTTTAATTCCCGTAGTCTCTCCTCGTAGCTCATGTGTGTGTGTGTGTGTGTGTGTGTGTGTGTGTGTGTGTGTGTGTGTGTGTGTGTGTGTGTGTGTGTGTGTGTGTGTGTGTGTGTGTGTGTGTTTCTACCACAGACGTGGCCACACATTTACAATGCTAACCAGCATATATACATTTTCTTCTGTCCTCCATGGCCATGGTTAGAGATCTGTTAAACATATAGTTCAGGGATTTATTGAACAATCAACCACAGAAGGTGATTCGGTGCTTTTAAAATGCTAAGCTAACCTACATACGTAAATACATAGATATTTAGCATCACCCGTGTCCTCTGGTCCTGCCTCATCTGTGTCTCCAGCATCCACCCGTGTCCTCTGGTCCTGCCTCATCTGTGTCCCCAGCTTCCAAGCTTGAGACACTGTGAGAAGTCCTTTCCCACGGGAATTTTGTATGTGGAAATCATGTCTCTCATGGTTATTTTAACTTCTACTGAAGTTCAGTTCATTTGCTCTTTCGAATTCAACTCATTCACACATTAATGAGTGAGGCACACGTAACTCATTCACATTAATTCTTCGACTAGTGTGGCAGCATAAAAATTAGATTTTTCCAATCCGCACAGGTGCAGCATAGTTAAAGATTGGTGTTATATACGTGAAATATATCGCCCTGAATGATTCGTTAGGACGATTTCTAAACACAATCCTTGTACTGGCCAATCTACCACATTCCGCTACTGATATCCGCTTGAAATAGGGATTAATTAAACATGTTCTTTGTGATATTAACCCAAGGATCTATTCATATACTTGAAAGGTTTTCTTTTCTACTGGTAGAAAAGGAAACCACCTATCTACCAGTAGACAAATCTACTGGCTTGTCGTGTTCTGCATCCTGTTACCAGCACCCAGTTCCCTCACTCTGTTATAACATCGCGACACCTGAGGTCAACTCAGGTGACCTCAAGGCTCCCGTTTTGATAATTCTAACAGTTTGTTGTAGGTCAGCATGTTGTAGGTCAGCATGTTGTAGGTCAGCATGTTGTAGGTCAGCATGTTGTAGGTCAGCATGTTGTAGGTCAGCTTGTTGTAGGTCAGCATGTTGTAGGTCAGCATGTTGTAGGTCAGCATGTTGTAGGTCAGTATGTTGTAGGTCAGCATGTTGTAGGTCAGCATGTTGTA